>NW_026943821.1:5561633-5861633 GCF_035594765.1 Anolis carolinensis | reverse complement strand
TGTTTCGCCCACATCTATGGCAGGCATCCTCAGAGGTTGTGAGGTATGGAAATGAGTTTGGCATCCCGATGGAGGACTAATGGGTGTTTGATCCTTCCAGGTTTCTCGAAGAAGAAAGAAGTCAAGACGGAGCGCAGTTTTTCGGTGCGCATGAAGAGCACTCTCACCACCAGGGGGCGCACCGTCAACCTCAAGTCCGCCACCTGGAAAGTGAGTGGCCGAGGAGAGCGCGTCTGCATGCGGAATTGCTCCAGTTTGGTGCCAGTTTAACTGCCATGACTATGGGATCCTGGGAGATGTGGTTTGATGCGGCTCCGGCACTCTTTGGCGGAGAAGGCTCAAGACTTTGCAAAATTGCAACTCGATGATTCCATAGCCTTGAACCATAGTAGCCAAAGTAGTATCAATGGTCAAACTTTGGCCCTCCAGGTGTTTTGGACTTCAACTCCCAGAATTCCTAACAGCCTCGGGCCCTTTCCTTTTCCCCCTCAGCCGCTTAAGCGGCTGAGGGGGAAAAGGAAGGGGCCCGAGGCTGTTAGGAATTCTGGAAGTCCAAAACACCCGGAGGGCCAAAGTTTGACCATACCTGGTATAGACACACTCATTTTGGTTGTGGGAGGAAAGCAGTACAGCTTTCCATTCATTGCTTGCTCACATCTCCTTTTGTCTTATCTTCATAGGTGCTGCATTGCGCCGGGCACATGCGCACCTATGCGCCTGCCAAGCCCGCGGCCGGGAAGGAGACGGAGGGGGGCTTTACGGAGCCCCCTTTGCGGTGCCTGGTGCTGATCTGCGAGGCCATCCCGCACCCGGCCAACATTGAGACCCCGCTGGACAGCGGCACCTTCCTCAGCCGCCATACGATGGACATGAAGTTTACCTACTGCGACGACAGGTTGGCAGAAGGAGACTATTTATTTTAAAATTTCATTCAGTAGATCACAAGCTGAACATGGGTCAACAGTGTGATGTAGCGGCAAAAAAGGCCAATGCGATTCTAGTCTGCATCAATAGTGTGACGGCGCGAGTGGCGCCATCTATATGTCAAACTGTAAGTTGTAAGATTTGAATTGTATCATGCCTGATTTTGCCCTTACCCTGTAAGTGTAGTTGGATTGGTTATTTATATCTGTCAATCAATGTTGTTTGCACCTGTTATATTGCTCACTCAGCTCAGTTGTTTGGCTCCACCTCTTCCTGGAGTAGGACAGTGTTTCCTTCTTTCATTCCACCATTAAGCTTTTTACCAGATGGACGTGAGAAAGAGACTTGGCTCTAAAAGCCCTTGATTAAGTTACCTCTCAGCACCAATTCTGAGGTTCTTACCCTTGAGACTTACGCTTCATGTTCAGGGCCAACCTGAACAACGTTGAGGAGTCTCAAGCACCTTCAAATCAGTCCTTTGGCATTAGAGGAAGACTGTGTCTTCAAACATAGGCCATTGGACTGAGGCTGAAGTATGCTCCGGCATTCTCAGCCATTGAGAAAGAGGAACCTGGAAAAGCTTCTCAGCTACAGAGCTCCTTGGACTTAAAACAACCAAAAACTGTAATGTATATTTTCCTTTACCCCTTTGAAACCTCCAGCTTTTGTGAACAATAAAACCAGTTTTTGAGTTATCTACAGCGCTTTGGTCCTTGGGAGTTCCAGTTTCCCTAAAGGAGGGCAAGAAACAATCCCCTGGGGAAAGATGTCACGTCCGTGCCTCTTTCACTAAGAGTTATAGCCCCAGGTGCAACAGCACAAATAGGATTCTAGTACAGTAGAGTCTCACTTATCCAACATAAATGGGCCAGCAGGACATTGGATAAGCGAATATGTTGGATAATAAGGAGAGATTAAGGAGAAGCCTATTAAACATCAAATTAGGTTATGATTTTACAAATTAAGCACCATGTTATACAACAAATTTGACAGAAAAATTAGTTCAATACGCAGTAATGCTACGTAGTAATTACTGTATTTACGAATTTAGCGCCAAAATATCATGAAATATTGAAAACATTGACTACAAAAATGCGTTGGATAATCCAGAAGTTGGATAAGCGAGTGTTGGATAAGTGAGACTCTACTGTATATAAAACCCCACTTGTCTAGTTTCCAACAGAGCTCACAAGCTCTGAGGATGCCTGCCATAGATGTGGGTGAAACGTCAGGAGAAAATGCTTCTAGAACATGACCAGACAGCCCGGAAAACTCACAGCAACCCTGTAATGGCCATGAAAGCTTTCGACAACACATCCCCAAAGATGTTTGACAGTGGAATATGCAATCTAGGAGCTCAGTTGGGTCTCATTCTCTGGAAGTTTTATAAGCAGAGCCTAGATGACCATCTGTCGGGAGGGCTTTGATTGTGTCTTCCTGCCTGGCAGAAGGGGGTTGGAGTGGATGTAATTTCGGGTCTCTTCCAACTCTTTGGATTCACTGCCAGACAACTAACTAACTAAGTTCTTCCTAATGTTTAGGTGGAATCTCTTTTCCTTGCCATTTGAATCCATGGCTCCGTTGTGTCTCCGGAGCAGCAGAAGGCAATATTTAAATATTTAAACCTGGCTCTCGTGTCTCTTTCTCTCAACCTTCTCTTCTCTAAACTAAACATCTCCAGGTCCCTCAGCCTCTTCTCATAAGGCTTGGCTGTTGGAGGGCATGGATAAAGAGGTGTTTGGGGAGTTGAGACAAGTGTCACAAAGGCAGCCCTGGGGTCAGATGTGTGGCTGCACCTTGCTCTAAATGTATATTCAGGCTGAAATAACAGCCTCACCCATGAGAGATGTGTATCATTGTCTCCTTTCTGGGTGTCTCTCATTCTCCGGGCAGGATTGCCGAAGTGGCTGGCTACACCCCTGAAGACCTGCTGGGCTGCTCCATGTACGAATACATCCACGCCCTGGATTCGGATTCCGTCAGCAAGAGCATCAACACCCGTAAGCCATGCTTATAAATAATAAAAAAAAAACTTTCCCCAGGTGCATCTATACTAGGCATGGGCCAACTTTGGCTCTCCGGCTATTTTGGACTTCAATTCCTACAGTTCCTAACAGTCTCATGCTCTTGCCTTAAGTGGCTGAATTGAAAATCAGAACTATTTTTACTGGGCCGGGCTGTGGCGCAGGTGGTTAGTAACCAGCTGCAATAAATCACTACTGACCGAGAGGTCATGCGTTCGAAGCCCGGGTCGGGTTAAGCCCCCGACCATTAAATTGCCCGGCTTGCTGTTGACCTATGCAGCCCCGAAAGACAGTTGCACCTGTCAAGTAGGGAAATTTAGGTACGCTTTATGTGGGAGGCTAATTTAACTAATTTACAACACCATAAAACTGCCAGCAAAACACGAGGAAAGGAATGCGGAAATACAGCCACTAGTGGACAGTGAAGCAACAGCTCCCCCTGTGGCCGGAATCGTGAAGCTGGAAAAATGTAAAATGCCTCTGTGTGTGTCTATACTGTATGTTGTTTGTCTGTTGGCATTGAATGTTTGCCATATATGTGTTCATTGTAATCCACCCTGAGTCCCCTTCGGGGTGAGAAGGGCGGAATATAAATACTGTAAATAAATAAATAAATAGGCATACACGATTTGAAAATTGATAAAAATAAAGACAAATTTTCTTTTAACGACAGTAGCAAAAATATGTTATGCCAGACTATGGAAACAAAGGGAGACTCCGGAAGAAGAGGCATGGCTGAAAAAAGTCCAAGATATAAGGAACATGGATAGGCTCACATCCTTATTATCCAAAAGTAAGGGAACCCCAGTGAAAGAGACAGATTGGAGCAAAGTTACAGAATATCTAAGAGGAAAAAATTATAAGACACTGATCTAAACACATAATAAAAAAACAATTTAAGTACAAAGAAGAGGAAGATAAGGTGAAAAAAAGTGATAAACATTTTTTTTTTCGTGTCAGGAGCAACCGGAGTAGCTTCTAGAGTGAGAGAATTGGCCGTCTGCAAGGACGTTGCCCAGGGGACACCCAGATGTTTTGATGTTTTACCATCCTTGTGGGAGGTTTCTCTCATGTCCCCGCATGGAGCTGGAGTTGACAGAGGGAGCTCATCCGCACTCTCCCTGGGTGGGATTCGAACCTGGCAGCCTTCAGGTCAGCAACCCAACCTTCAAGTCACAAGGCTTTTATCCCCTAGGCCACCGGAGGCTCCTATAAACAAATTAAGTATTTAGATAAGTATAAAGATAATGAAGATGAATACAAGACCCAAGGAATCAAAACATAGAAGGAAGACAAGAGAAGAAAAGGCTAAGAGATAGTATGGAAGATGGAAAAGGATCAAAACCTCGTAGAAGAGTCTCGGGAAGTCAACACCAAACAAAATCAAACTCTCTCACTACTTTTACTTGTATATACTTAACTACTTTATTTCTTATGTTTTTTATCTTTGTGCACACTTTATTTTATTTTCTTCACTCTTTTTATTCTCAGTTCTCATCTACTACCTCTCTCTTTCTTCGACCATTTATCCTGTTTCATCTCTCAATTTTTTATGATTTTAAACTTACCGGTTTTTAACTATTGTAAAACTATAATGAATATTATTATTTTAAAAAAGGAATTGTGGGAGTTGAAGTGCAAAACACCTGGAGGACCAAAGTTGGCCCATGCCTGGTGTATAGCAAGACAAGTTTTGGGAAACTTTGGAGGGGAGCGAAGCTGTGAGGCAGCGAGCGAATCCTGTCCCGCCGTCCCGGTCTCCTTCCAACAACAACAAGACTTTATAACAGTCCATGACCAGGTCTCCTCCCATCCTCCGGCTCATCCACCTGTCTGTCTGTTCTAGACTGTCTGTCTTTCCCTCCCTATTGCTAGTGCTGAGCAAAGGGCAGGCCGTGACGGGACAATATCGCTTCCTGGCCAGGAAGGGCGGCTACCTCTGGACCCAGACCCAGGCTACTGTCATCTCCAGCAGCAAGAACTCCCAGCCGGAGAGCATTGTCTGCGTCCACTACATTCTCAGGTAAGGAGGCAGGGCAGGCCTCTTCACATCACGGATTTGTAGCATGGCCATAGCTTTTAAATACAGCCATTTGTAACTACCGATCCCATATTGGCTGGAAGATTTTGGGAACTGCAGACCTAAAAGAGATGGCATTTCCATCTGCTAGGAATGGTTGAGCAATTGATCCTGAGTTGGGTGTAAGTAGAAAGCACAACTCTCTTTCAGTTGCTTTGCCAAAGTACATGTTTGTGGGTTGGTAATAATAATAATAATAATTATTATTATTATTATGACACTGCAAACAAGATCGATATGTTGGATTTCGTATCACAAAATCACAATTCGAACACTTCCCAAGTGTCTAGGACTGTGTGATGTATTTTCGGATGATGCGTGCAGATCCCAGTAGGGTGGCCTTTTGCAGTTGGCAGATTGTGATTTTGTCAATGTCTATTGTTTCCAAATGCCGGCTGAGATCTTTTGGCACGGCACCCAATGTGCCGATCACCACCGGGACCACCTGCACTGGTTTCTGCCAGAGTCTTTGAAGTTCAATCTTGAGGTCCTGAGAGCGGCTGAGTTTTTCCTGTTGTTTTTCGTCAATGCGACTGTCACCTGGGATGGCAACATCAATGATCCAAACCTTTTTCTTCTCCACAACTGTGATGTCTGGTGTGTTGTGTTCCAGAACTTTGTCAGTCTGGATTTGGAAGTCCCACAGTATCTTTGTGTGCTCATTTTCCAATACTTTTGCAGGTTTGTGATCCCACCAGTTCTTTGCTGCTGGGAGGTGGTACTTGAGGCATAAGTTCCAATGAATCATTTGGGCCACATAGTTGTGCCTCTGTTTGTAGTCTGTCTGTGCGATTTTCTTACAGCAGCTGAGGATATGATCAATGGTTTCGTCGGTTTCCTTGCACAGTCTGCATTTTGGGTCATCAGCTGATTAATAATTATTTATTTGCTACATTTATATGCCGCCCTTCTCACCCCGAAGGGGACTCAGAGCGGCTTACAAATTAAATTTACGTACAATATTATATTAGCATAGTACAATACTGGTAATAAATTACTATATTGTACTGTATCAATATATTGTAATATTATTAGTAATATTACATGTAAAATATAATATATAATTAATATTATTATACTGTATTATTAGTATTATATCATTATAATATTATATCAATATAATATTATGAATATTATATGTATATACAATATGTTATAATTATTATATATTATTGTAAATTATATTGCATATATATATATATATATATATATATATATATATATATATACACACACACACAAACACACACATATGTTATTGCGGGGAGGGGCCTCCAGCTGCTGCAAAGAGACAAGATGGAACTCTCTTCATGGCTCCCTCTTAGATTATATTATTATTAATAATAATAATAGATAAAGGTAAAGGTTTTCCCCTGATATTGTCCAGTCCTGTCTGACTCTGGGGGTTGGTGCTCATCTCCATTTCTAAGTCGAAGAACCGGTGTTGTCCATAGACACCTCTAAGGTCATGTGGCCACTGGCATGACTGCATGGAGTGCCGTTACCTTCCCGTCGGAGCGGTACCTATTGATCTACTCACATTTGCATGTTTTTGAACTGCTAGGTTGGCAGAATAATAATAATAATAATAATAATAATAATAATAATAATAATAATAATAATAATAATAATAATATTGTCTTACCAAAACTCTTTATTTTACAGCCAAGTGGAAGAGACGGGGCTGGTACTCTCCTTGGAGCAGACGGACCGGCAAGGGGAACATCGCCGGCTGCCCCCGCCCTGCCTCGAAGGGCTGGACTCTGATGGGGCGCTCGATGAACTGGACCCCAACGGCGGGGACACTATTATCAACCTCAGCTTCGGTATGGAGTGACAGCAGGGAGATTTTTGGGCCAAAGATGGGGTAGCATCTAAAGCCAGAGTTCCCAAGGAGAGTTTTGTAATGGAGATTAGAATCATGGAATCAATCCTAATATTATGATCTGCAAGGAATCAGGAGTACAACAGTATAATGGCTTATTTATAAAGTCATTAATAAAAACGTAGAATCCTGGGGTTTCTCTGCTTTGGAGTATAGTGGAAGTTTCTTCCTTTATTTATTTATTTTTTATTTACAGTACAGTAGAGTCTCACTTATCCAACATAAACGGGCCAGCAGAACGTTGGATAAGCGAATATGTTGGATAATAAGGAGAGATTAAGGAGAAGCCTATTAAACATCAAATTAGGTTATGATTTTACAAATTAAGCACCAAAACATCATGTTATACAACAAATTTGACAGAAAAAGTAGTTCAATATGCAATAATGCTATGTAGTAATTACTGTATTTACGAATTTAGCACCAAAATATCACGATGTATTGAAAACATTGACTACAAAAATGCGTTGGATAATCCAGAACGTTGGATAAGCAAGTGTTGGATAAGTGAGACTCTACTGTATTTATATTCCGCCCTTCTCAACCCGAAGGGGACTCAGGGCGGATCACATTACACATATAAGGCAAACATTCAATGCCTTAACATAGAACAAAGACAGAGACAAACGCAGCTCCGAGATGGCCTCGAACTCATGACCTCTTGGTCAGAGTGATTTGTTGCAGCTGGCTGCAGCTGACTGCTCACCAGCCTGCAGCACAGCCCGGAAGCTTTTAAACAGAGGCTGGATGGCCATCAGTCAGGAGTACAGTAGAGTCTCACTTATCCAAGCTAAACGGGCTGGCAGACACTTGGATAAGCAAATATCTTGGATAATAAGGAGGGATTAAGGAAAAGCCTATTAAACATCAAATTAGGTTATGATTTTACAAATTAAGCACCAAAACATCATGTTATACAACAAATTTGATGGAAAAAGTAGTTCAATACACAGTAATGCTATGTAGTAATTACTGTATTTACGAATTTAGCACCAAAATATCATGATATATTGAAAACATTGACTACAAAAATGGCTTGGATAATCCAGAGGCTTGGATAATCGAGAGGCTTGGATAAGTGAGACTCTACTGTACTTTGTGGTTTTCCTGCACTGAAGAAGGGGGTTGGACTAGATGCCCCTTGGGGTCTTTTTCCAACTCTTATGATTCTGATTCTAGGATTGGAAGAGACCCCAGGGGTCATCCAGTCCAGCCCCCTTCTACCAGGCAGGAAGACACAATCCAATCCCTCCCAACAGATAGCCATGCAGTTTCTGTTTGAAAACCTTCAGAGAAGCAGACTCCAGTGGAACATATCTAACTATCAACCAGCTCTTATGGTCAAAATGTTCTTCCTGATGTTTAGGTGGAGTCCATTCTCCCACAACTTTAACTCAATGTGTCCTAGGCCCCTTCTACACTGCCATATAAAATCCATATTATGTGCCTTGAACTGGATTATATGGATATTACCTATATCTTCCGGCAGGCCTACCCAGACAGTTTTAATTACGAATTTTAAACTCCACTGCGTGCCTCATTTTGGTTTTGTGCATTTTGATATGTATTTTATGGAGGTATGTTTTAATATGCGTATTTTACAGAGTGTTTTAAAATGATTATGTGTTTGATTGTTTTAGTAATACTGTAACCCGCCTTGAGCCGGAAGGAGAGGCGGGCAAGAAATAAAACCATTATTTTATCATGACACAGCAAACAAGATAGATATGCTGGATTTCATATCACAAAATCACAAGTCAAACACTTCCCAAGTGTCTAGGACTGTGTGATGTATTTTCGGATGATGCGTGCAGATCCCAGTAGGGTGGCCTTTTGCATTTGGCAGATCGTAATTTTGTCAATGTCTATTGTTTCCAAATTCCGGCTGAGATCTTTTGGCACGGCACCCAGTGTGCCCATCACCACTGGGACCACCTGCACTGGTTTCTGCCAGAGTCTTTGAAGTTCAATCTTGAGGTCCTGACAGCGGCTGAGTTTTTCCTGTTGTTTTTCGTCAATGCGACTGTCACCTGGGATGGCAACATCCATGATCCAAACCTTTTTCTTTTCCACAACTGTGATGTCTGGTGTGTTGTGTTCCAGAACTTTGTCAGTCTGGATTTGGAAGTCCCACAGTATCTTTGCGTGTTCATTTTCCATAACCTTTGCAGGTTTGTGATCCCACCAGTTCTTTACTGCTGGAAGGTGGTACTTGAGGCATAAGTTCCAATGAATCATTTGGGCCACATAGTTGTGCCTGTTTGTAGTCTGTCTGTGTGATTTTCTTACAGCAGCTGAGGATATGATCCATGGTTTCATCGGTTTCCTTGCACAGTCTGCATTTTGGGTCATCAGCTGATTTTTCGATCTTGGCCTAAATTGCATTTGTTCTGATGGCTTGCTCCTGGGCTGCAAGGATCAGGTCTTCTGTCTCCTTCTTCAGGGTCCCATTCGTGAGCCATAGCCAGGTCTTCTCCTTATCAGCTTTTCCTTCCATTTTGTCAAGGAACTTTCCATGCAGTGTTTTGTTGTGCCAGCTGTCAGCTCTAGTTTGTAGTGCAGTTTTCTTGTACTGGTTTTTTGTCTGCTGTTCTTTGAGGAGTTTCTGATTTTTGACTTCAATCAAAGCTGGTTCTTCACTTTGCTTTATATATTCTGCCAGATTATTATTATTATTATTAGGCAGTGTAGACTCATATAATCCAGTTCAAAGCAGATAATGTGGATTATCTTCTTTGATAATCTGGATTATATGGCAGTGTAGAAGTGGCCATAGTCTCCAGGGCAGCAGAAAATGAGCTTGCCCCCTCCTCAATGTGACATCCTTTCAAATATTTTAACTATCACATCCCTGAAGCCTTATGATATAAGCTTAGATTCCAGATCTTGGGCCATTTTGGCTATCTCTCTCTGGACACCTTCCAGCTGGTCAATACCCTTTTTATTATGGGGAAATTAGAGCCCATATAATGTTCAAGAACCCCATAATTCCCACCCTGGTCTAAAGCCCTCCTTCTGTGCTTTTTCCACTTCCCCCAGAGCTTCGTGGGCCAAAGATTCTGGCCTTCCTCCGTCCTGCCAACATCACCGAAGAGGAGCTGGAGATGGACCCCAAGCGCTTCTGCAGCCCAGACCTACAGAAACTGCTGGGACCCATTTTCGACCCACCGGGGGTCCAGAACCAAGGAGGGGGCACCGGGCGGGCAAAGCCTCTGGCTGCCCCACTCAAGCCGTCATCCGTGGTCAAGAAGATTTTTGGAAACACCAGCCCAGTAAGGACCCTGTGGGCAATGGTAATGGGTAGTTTGGGACGTATCTGGCACAGGGACGGGGCACGGGCCACGGGCCACGGGCCACATTGCCTATTACACTATGTAACAACATTTGAAATACCTTCAAATACCTGGTTTGAAAATGTTATTTCCTGTTTAAATTGTGTAATACTTACTTTGAAAGTAGTTGTTATACTCCAGAAACTTTCTTTTTGTGGCTGCCAGAAATATATTGAATTGATTGAGACGCAATTGAGATACTCATTGAAAACCTAGAGCAAAATGTGCTGCAGGATGTTCCACAAAAGCAAAGTTTTTTGCAGTTTAATAAACTTTTTCCATGTTTTTTAAATGATAAAACCAATTAAGAAATTGTTGGGATTTTGTTAGGGAAGACTTCCAAAAATACAGCAGAGCTTCCAAAATATGCAAACAGGATACCGTATATACTCAAGTATAAGCCGAGTTTTTCAGTCCTTTTTTAGGACTGAAAAAGCCACCCTCGGCTTATACTCGAGTGAGGGTCCTGGTTGTCTTATATTTGGGTCTTATACTCGAGAATATAGGGTACATTTCTTATTTTTCTCTATTATTATTGGTATTGTTACATTTATTATTTTTCTCTATTATTGTTGCTACTATTACATTTATTTTACTCTATTTTTATTATTATTATTATTATTATTATTATTATTATTATTAATACATTTATTATTTCACTCTGATCTTATTATTATTATATTTATTATTTTACTCTATTTATTGGGTCGGCTTATACTCGAGTATATACGTAATTTATTATTTTTTCTCTATTGTTGTTATTCCATTTATTATTTGACTTGACGTATTATTATTATTACATTTATTATTTTACTCTATTATTGTCATTATTATTACATTTATTATTTTAGTGCATTTATTACTATTGGATGGATATGTAATCACATGTATATTGAAGAAGGTTAAAATAATGATTTAATCAGAGTTGGACAGTCTCATCTTCAATTACAGTTTTATGTAAATATTCAAAAACATTTAACCTACTGATGCCTCAATTGATGTAATTTTATTGTTATCTATTTTTATTTTTATTTTTGAAATTTACCAGTAGCTGCTTCATTTCCGACCCTCGGCTTATATTCGAGTCAATAGGTTTTCCCAGTTTTTTGTGGTAAAATTAGATGCCTCAGCTTATATTTGGGTCGGCTTATACTCGAGTATATACGGTACTTATAGTTGAGCATTCAGTTCACAGCAAGCAGAGCATGAAATGTTGTGGCTGGAAAATAATTTTGAGCTTAGCAGGCAAAGATCCAGAGTTCAATCTCAAAGATTGCAAAAGGTTTATTTACAAAAATAATAACTATATTTCTTAATAATAAGGAACTGGGTCCGAGCTGCTGTATAACTCCATTTCTTCTAGGGTTCAAAAGAGGGAAAAATCTCTAAGTACACATCTCTCCTGACACACAAGCAGAGAGAGATCTCAAAACACACAGCATACACTAAGATAAAAAAGTAGAAGTCAAAGATAAAAGGCATGCACCTGCAAAGTATCCATTCCACATAACCAATCAGAATGAGAGCAGAAACAGAAAAGAGAGAAGAAATAGATACCGTATGTTGTCGAAGGCTTTCCTGGCTGGAATCACTGGGTTGTGAGTTTTCTGGGCTATATGGACATGTTCCAGAAGCATTCTCTCCTGACATTTCACCCACATCTATGGCAGAACCTCAGAACCTCTGAGGATGCATGCCATAGATGTGGGTGAAACATCAGGAGAGAATGCTTCTGCAACATGGCCATACAGCCAGAAAACTCACAACAACCCAAGAAGTAGATACATTCCAACTGTCATTAAGGAGTTCTAAGCTATTCTTAGGGGCCGGGCTGTGGCACAGGCTGGAGAGCAGTCTGCTGCAATAAATCACTCTGACCATGAGGTCATGAGTTCGAGGCCAGCCCCTGGCGAGGTGAGCACCCGTCAGTTAAAAATAAAAAATAGCCCCTGCTCGTTGCTGACCTAGCAACCCGAATGATAGTTGCATCTATCAAGTAGGAAATAAGGTACCACTTATAAAAGTGGGGAGGTAAGTTTAACTAATTTATGACATTGGAATGAGGAAGTGCCGTCAGAGTGGATGATGAAGCCCCTGTGGCCAGAATCGAACATCCCCTCAGGAGAAGGTTAAATTGCCTCTGCGTCTGTCTGTCTCTGTCTCGGTTCAATGTGTTTATGGGCATTGAATGTTTGCCCTATATGTATATAATGTGATCTGCCCTGAGTCCCCTTTGGGGTGAGAAGGGCGGAATATAAATACTGTAAATAAATAAATAAATATTCTAAGCTAACTACTCCTCATTGAGGACTGCAAACTTGGGAAGTGTGGGATTGAATTGCAACAGAAATGACATTTAAAACCCAGGAACAAAAATCGTGTTACATAATGTTATTAATTTGCCAACAAGAAAGAGAAGATAAAAGAGATGGAATGCCATCTTGCTAAATAAATCTATTGCAAAATAGATGAATGCTGCCACCAATCTTTTACTTCTCCTTAGGCCGAGCTGCCGGAAGAACTGCTTTTTGACATGGAAAATGTCCAGAAACTCTTTGCTTCCAACAAGGAGCCTCAGCCGATGGAGACCACACTGCAGGTAATGCTAACTTATGGGTCGGGAAAGGGCTTGCATGTGTTTAGCTTGGTGCCTCGCTCTGAGAGAGTGACTTGCCAATCGTCACACAGTGCTTATGGCTCACCAGAGATTTGAACCTAGGTCTGTTAGAGTTTAAATCCAACACCCAAAGCCCCTAAATCAGTGGTTCCCAACCTTGTTTTGACCAGGGACCACTTGAACAGGGACCACTCTCTAACATTAGTACCAAAAAGATTACAAATCTGTTTTTGGTCAACTTTAGATTCGGTTTGGTTATTTGGGATGCTGATTCAGAAAATTGCATTAGATAGACCACATCAGCTCTAGTTTCTGTTACAGAACATATGCTATTCAGTAGTCGCCATCTGCTTGCCCACAGAAAACCATATTTGATAATCTAGATCTGATGTGGTCTATCCAATGCAATGGCCACCTCTGTGGAAAGGAGCGGAAAAATAAATAAATAAATAAATAAATAAATAAATAAGGAGGTTTGCGGACTGGATTTTCATTCTCGTGGCCCACTGCTGGTCCGTGGCCCACAGATTGAGAACCACTGCCTTAAACTATTTTGGTTCATCCCTAAATGGCATTTGGATTTTCTTCCCCATCAAACCTAGTTTGACAGATTTTGAAAACAGGAATAAGGGGCAGTCAAAATTCATAACATGCAGTCAAGATGTTTACTAATTGCCAAGTGTGTGTTCTGCTGAAAAAAATTGATTTCAGATAATCTAGCCATACATTTCTCTGTACATTTAACACATTATTATTATTATTATTATTATTATTATTATTATTATTATTATTAAAAAACTTTATTTGTACCCCGCTAGCATCTCCTGAAGGACTTGATGCGGCTTATAAAGGCCAAGGCCTCAACACACAATATAACAATACAAACAAAGGCAAATTAAAAGAATTAAAACAGTATAAACCACAAGCAATAACAATACGCTAAAATACAATAGAACTGGGCCGGGCCAGAGTAATGGGTACAAGATTAAAAGTGCTAATGTGACAGGTGATATATAAGGCTTATAGGGCAAGTGCAGAGTGCGATATGCGATCTTAATTCTAACAAATTCACATTGTGTTTATCAATAAATTACATGATAAAAGGTAAAGGTAAAGGTTTCCCCTGATGTTAAGTCCAGTCGTGACCGACTCTGGGGGTTGGTGCTCATCTCCATTTCTAAGCCGAAGAGCCGGCGTTGTCCGTAGACACCTCCAAGGTCATGTGGCCAGCATGACTGCATGGAGCGCTGTTACCTTCCTGCCGGAGCGGTACCTATTCATCTACTCACATTGGCATGTTTTCGAACTGCTAGGTTGGCAGAAGCTGGGGCTAACAGCGGGTGCTCATTCTGCTTCCGGGATTTGAACCTGGGACCTTTTGATCCGCAAGTTCAGCAGCTCAGCGCTTTAACACACTATGCCACCAGGGGCCCCTAAATTACATGATGCACACACACAAAGATAGATAGATAGATAGATGGGCATCTTGTCTTGTATAAAAGGAAAAGCTTTCTAATAGGGCATGTCCTACATAATAAGCGACAACCATTCCAACCCTCAAACAAAGAACATATCTTAATAAAAAGGTCACTATCCAAAGCTGAAACTGGTTCTGGAAATATATTTTTTACAATAATATTCTCACCTATGGGGTAGATTCCTTGACCGCTGCGAGATCAGCTGACTCTGCTGTCCTTACAGGATTACGAAGGCCTGGACCTGGAAATGCTGGCTCCGTACATCTCGATGGACGACGACTTCCAGCTCAGCAGCACTGACCACCCTCCGTGGCTGGCCGAGAAGCGTGCTGGAGACCCTGGGGCAGGGGTCCGGCCGGGTTCTCCACCCCCGCGCCCTCGCTCCCGAAGTTTCCACGGTGTCTCCCCTCGCCCGCCTGAGCCGGCCAGTCTCCCCCGTTGGGGCAGCGACAACAGCTTGAGCCACGTCCGTTCGGCCCAGGCACCAGGAGGAGGGCAGTGCGGGGCAGGGCAGGTGGTGGAGATGGTGGCCTCAGTCAAGATCCAGGCCGTGCCGGAAGGGACCAATCCAAGCAGCCAGGGAGCCTTCGCTGGGGGCAGGAAGAGGTGAGGAAGCATAGAGTTGGGAGAGACCCCAAGGGCCATTCGGTCCAACCCCCTAAGAGATGGATGAATGGACAGACAGACAGACAGAGATGGATAGATGGATAGGAATCTTAGGGTTGGGAGAGACCCTAAGGGCCATCCAGTTCAACCCCCTAAGACAGTGATGGCCAACCTATGACACGCGTGTCAGCACTGACACGCCTAGCCATTTTTGCTGACATGCTGCCGCATGCAGATTGATTGGATGACTAATGTCTTTTGTGACCAAATTTGGTGTGATTTGGTCCAGTGGTTTTGTTGTTTACTCCATGGGAATTATGCACATTAAATTTATATATATATATATATATATATACTAGCTTTGCCCGGCCACGCGTTGCTGTGGCTTATGGGAATCCTTTGTTGGCCAGATGGAATAGCAGTGAATAGCCTTGCAGTCTCAAAGCCTGGCTGTTTTCTGGAGTAGCTGGAGCTTTTTGTTGTATGAACATAGAGGCATGGATGAGGGGTTGTGCTGCCAAGTTTAGTGTTTCTGGGATGTGTAGTTTTGTCCTAGGCCGAAATTTCATTACCCTTTTATATATATAGATATCATTCTATTATTCTATTATTATTGTAGTATATTATAACTAGCTGTGCCCGGCCACGCGTTGCTGTGGCGAAGAATGGTGGTATGGGAAATAAAGTATTGAGGAATTGGTGGTAGTTAAGGTCAAGGGTAAAGGTTTTCCCCAGACATTAAGTCCAGTTGTGTCTTACTCTGGAGGTTGGTGCTCATCTCCATTTCTAAGCCGAAGAGCCGGCGTTGTCCGTAGACTCCTCCAAGGTCATGTGGGATGACTACATGGAGCGGCGTTACCTTCCCGCCGGAGCAGTATCTATTGATGCACTCACATTTGCATGTTTTTGAACTTCTGGGTTGGCAGAAGCTGGAGCTAACAGTGGGGGCTCTCTCCGCTCCCCCAATTCAAACCTGTGGCCTTTCAGTCCAGAAGTTCAGCAGCTCAGCGCTTTAACACGCTGCGCCATCAGGGGATATTATTTCCTAAAGGTTGTGAATATACAATATTTCTGATTGGTTTTTTTTTGTTTGTTGGAAGCAAGTATGAATGCTGCAATTTGGAAAAATGATTAGGATGTAATGGCCTTGCAGCTTTAAAGCCTGGCTGTTTCTTCCCTGAGTGAATTTTTTGTTGGGAGGTGTTAGCTGGCCCTGATTGTTTCCTGTCTGGAATTCCCTTGTTTTCAGAGTGGTGTTGTTTGCGATATTTTATGTGCTTCTACTGTCTGTGGCCCTGAGAAAACAGAGGATTTTCCAGACTTTGATGATGGGAATACTTTGTTGGGAGGTGTTAGCTGGCCCTGATTGTTTCCTGTGTGGAATTCCCCTGTTTATTTACTGTCCTGGTTTTAGAGATTATATTGTTCTGCATTATTCTATCCCAGTAATTATTTCATATTAAAGAAGAATCTCACTTATCCAACATTCGCTTATACAATGTTCTGGATTATCCAACGCAGTCTGCCTTTTCATAATCAATGTTTTTGTAGTCAGTGTTATTAAAATTCATTGTGATATTTTAGTGGTAAATTTGTAAATACAGTACAGTAGAGTTTCACTTATCCAACATAAACGGGCCGGCAGAACGTTGGATAAGCGAATATGTTGGATAATGAGGAATTAAGGATAACCCTATTAAACATCAAATTAAGTTATGATTTTACAAATTAAGCACCAAAACATCATGTTAGACAACAAATTTGTCAGAAAAAGTAGTTCAGTACACAGTAATGCTATATAGTAATTACTGTATTTATGAATTTAGCACCAAAATATCACGATATATTGAAAGCATTGACTACAAAAATGCGTTGGATAATCCAGAACGTTGGATAAGCGAGTGTTGGATAAGTGAGACTCTACTGTAAATACTACATAGCATTACTGCGCATGGAACTACTTTTTCTGTCAAATTTGTTGTATAATATGATGTTTTGGTGCTTAATTTGTATAACGATTACCTAATTTGATGTTTAATTGGCTTTTCCTGAATCCCTTCTTATTATCCAACATATTCACTTATCCTGCCGGCCTGTTTACGTTGGATAAGTGAGACTCTACTGTATATTTCTAATCTTATATTATCTGCTCAGAACTGGATTATCTGAGGCCCCTTCTTCACAGCTGTATAAAATGCACACTGAAGTGGATTATATGGCAGTGTGGAGTCAAGATAATCCAGTGCAAAGCAGATAATATGAGATTATAAATGGGTTATATAGCTGTGTGGAAGGGCCTTGAGTCTACACTGCCATATAATCCAGTGCAAATTAGATAATCTGTGGAAGAAGTCTAAGTGAGGCCTAAATCTGCCTGTCCCCTAACTGAAACCTGGCTGTCCCTTGGTTGCTAGGCAACCAAGTGGACAGAGATTAGCCCTCTAAACTGGCAGCAATTGGATAAAAAAAATTATTGCTCTCCCTCTAATTAGGACTTTATTTTTCTTTTCTTTTTGTTGTATCAACCTTGAGGCGTGGATGATGGGTTGTGTTGTCAAATTTTGAGGTTGGGGGGCCTGTACTTTTGTTGTTTTGTGAATTGCCGTGATGCCATCACTCTTTTATATATATAGATATTATTACTATTATATTACTATTATATTATTCATTATTCACGACTACATTGAAACTACAATAGAGAGAAATCAGCGTGGAAACTGCAAGAGTTACCATAGATTGTTGTACATGGAAATAATGGTAGTAAATAGTTTTTGATTTATTAAATACAGTTATATATTACAATTATATATTTTTGTTATTTAAACTATATATATTGTGAAATTATGTTTTTTTCTCGAAGTGACATACCACCCAAGTCATGCTAGATTTTTTTGGTGAAATTTGACACACCAAGTGCAAAAGGTTGCTCATCATTGCCCTAAGATAAAGTTGGATGGACAGATGGACGGATGGACAGACATACATACAGAGAGAGAGAGAGAGAGAGAGAGAGAGAAACAGACAGATATGGATGAATGGATGGATGGATGGATAGGAGTCCTAGAGCTGGGAGAGACCATAAGGGACATCCAGTTCAACCTCCCAAGTTAAATATGCATGGATGCATGGATGGATGGATAGTAGATAGATAAGAGTCTCAGAGTTGGGAGAGACCTTAAGGACCATTCGGTTCAACCCCCTAAGATAAAGATGGATGGATAGATATTCAGACAGATAGAGATATGGATGGATGGGTGGATGGATAGGAGTCCTAGAGTTGGGAGAGACCCCAACGGCCATCCAGTTCAACCGTCTAAGGTAAAGATGGATAGATGGATGGATGGATGGATGGATGGATGGGGGGTGGGGGCAGGAAGACATCACACCAAGCAGATTTTCCACTGTTGAACCGCAATAACTCAGGAATATCTTCCTAACGTTTCATTGGAATCTCCTTTCCTGCAATTTGAACCCATGGCTCCACGTCCTGGTTTCTAGAGCAGCAGAAAATGAACTTGTTCCCTCCTCAATATGACATCCTTTCAGATATTTAAACATGTGTTTCAGATATTTAAACACGTTCTCTCAGCTATTCCAGATGAGATCTGACCATTGCAGAATAGAGTGGGATTATGACCACCTTTAATCCAGACACTATACTCCTATTGAGACAGCCTAGAATTGCATTGGCTTGTTTAGCTGCCGCAACACAGTGTTGGCTCATAGCTGCACCCCAACCATGCTAGACAGTATTGAACCTGTGTTTGCTTGCTCGCCCATAGGCCTCTTGACATTTCTTGACCTTCCCATGGTCTCCCTTCACAGGTCCCGGGAGCTGAGCTTGGAAGAAGAGAGGGATATCTTCCTGGAAGCCAGCCCTGCCAAGCGTGCTCATAGCCACGAGGCTGACACCTTTCTGATGCCCTCCCTCAGCCTGGTACGTACTGAATTTCACTGTTCAGCATTCACAAAGCTCCCTGAAGCCTGTTGGGTGAGTGGGCTTATTAACAAAAGACCCTCCCCATAAATGTACAGCAGAGAGTAACTTATTAGCAGAGGCGTGATCGAGCACCAGTAGCCAAAAGTGATAAAAAGAACAAAAACACACAGACCAGTGTTATCTCTTCCTTTGGAAGCTTTTTTTTGTAGCAAAATAAGGCATTGAATTTTGCCATTTATTATGTTGTAAACCACTTTGAGTCCCCCAGAAATGAGAAAAGTGGTATAGAAATGCAGATAATAATAATAATAATAATAATAATAATAATAATAATAATAATAATAATAGCAGACAAAAAACCAGTACAAGAAAACCGCACTGCAAACTAGAGCTGACAGCTGGCACAACAAAACATTGCATGGAAAGTTCCTTGACAAAATTGAAGGAAAAGCTGATAAGGAGAAAACCTGGCTCTGGCTCACAAATGGGACCCTGAAGAAGGAAGGAGACAGAAGGCCTGATCCTTGCAGCCCAGGAGCAAGCCATCAGAACAAAGGCAATTAAGGGCAAGATCGAAAAATCAGCTGATGACCCAAAATGCAGACTGTGCAAGGAAACCGACGAAACCATTGATCATCTCCTCAGCTGCTGTAAGAAAATTGCACAGACAGACTACAAACAGAGGCACAACTACGTGGCCCAAATGATTCATTGGAACTTATGCCTCAAGTACCACCTCGCAGCAGCAAAGAACTGGTGGGATCACAAACCTGCAAAAGTATTGGAAAATGAACATGCAAAGATACTGTGGGACTTCTAAATCCAGACTGACAAAGTTCTGGAACACAACACACCAGACATCACAGTTGTGGAAAAGAAAAAGGTTTGGATCATTGATGTTGCCATCCCAGGTGACAGTCGCATTGACGAAAAACAACAGGAAAAACTCAGCCGCTATCAGGACCTCAAGATTGAACTTCAAAGACTCTGGCAGAAACCAGTGCAGGTGGTTCCGGTGGTGATCGGCACGCTGGGTGCCGTGCCAAAAGATCTCAGCCGGCATTTGGAAACAATAGACATTGACAAAATTACGGTCTGCCAACTGCAAAAGGCCACCTGCTTGGATCTGCGCGCATCATCCGAAAATACATCACACAGTCCTAGACACTTAGGAAGTGTTCGACTTGTGATATGAAATCCAGCATATCTATCTTGTTTGCTGTGTCATAATAAAATAATAATAATAATAATAATAATAATAATAATAATAATAATAATAATAATAATAATAATAATAATAATAATATGGTTGCACTATTTACATAAACAAGATTTTCATAACACAAAGATCTTTATACTTCCTTCTTTGCTTCCACGCTGGGCTTCTTTCTCACCTTCTAGCTTCGCTCTCACAGAGCCTCCTCTCACGCCAAACTTATACAAGAGCTTCACACACAGTAGCTTTACACACGCAGCTTCACACTGGAGCTTCACACACAAGGCCTTCAACCTGGGGCTTCTCTCACCAAAGCTTCTTACTCTAGGCCATCTCACGCTGAGGCCTTTCTCCCACTGAGGCATTCTCATGCTCCTCAGGACGACAACAGCTTTGGCCCACTAACAGGCTTCGGCCTACTCACTCTCCTCAGAACGACACCAGCTTTGACCCACTAATTCTAACAGGCTTCGGCCTACTCACTCTCCTCAGAACGACACCAGCTTTGACCCACTAATTCTAACAGGCTTCGGCCTACTCACTCTCCTCAATGCAACACTAGCTTATTTAACCCTTTCAGTGCTTTACTCACATTTTTTTTATTAAAAATACCTAGTTAATTTTTCATATTTCTGACAATGTCTTCTGGGCCTGCTTGCATCTTTCTCGTTTCTTCTTCCCGTCCCATCAGGGTTTCCTTCTGAGCGTTGAAGAGTGTTTGGATGCCAGGTCCGGAGGTGCCATGGCCCTGGGCAAGAAACTTCTCTCTTTGGAGGAACCTATGGGTGAGTATGGCCCCTGAGATAATCTAGCTTCAGCACCTGGAATCCTAGGTCTCAGATCCTGGAGTCCATGTTTCTCAATGGGTTTGCTTGAAAACCAAATGCCTGAAGAGAGCATCTGGATCAAGACTAGCATGTTGTTTTAATCGTGTCTGAAGGATCTCGCTTGATTCAGGGAATGGCCTGAGTTAGCTTGCCATGTTTGTTCCAGTGACAGCTTTCTCATGCTGTTTGACTCAGAAATTCCTTGCCCCTTACTTTAAAAGACCTAACAGCCTTTCTTTCCTTTCATTTTCTTTCTCTACTCCATTTTATTTGCTTGCTTCCTACCTTCCTTTCCTTCCTCCCTCCCTCCCTTTCTTCTTTCCTTGTTCCTTCCTTCCTTTCCTCTTTCTTTTCCTCGCTTCTTTCTTTTCTCCTTCCTTTCCTTCCTTCCCTTCCTCTCTTTTTCCCTTTCCTCTTCCCTTTCTTTCTTTCTTTCTTTCTTTCTTTCTTTCTTTCTTTCTTTCTTTCTTTCTTTCTTTCTTTCTTTCTTTCCTTTCTTCTTTTCCTTTCTTCTTCCCTTTTTTCTTCCTTTCCTTTCATCTCCTTTTCCCCTTATTTTCCCCTTCTTCCCTTCCCTTTTCCTTTTCTCCTTCTTTCCCTTCCTTTCTTCATCCCTTGCCCCTTCCTTCCTTTCCCCTTTTATTTCCTTGCTTCTTTCTTTTCTTTTCTTTTTGTTTCTCCTTCCTCCCCTCCCGCTTTTCTCCCTGGCCTCGTCTTTCCTTCCCTCTCCTCTTTATTTTCTTCCCTTCCCTTTCTTTTTCTTCTTCCTTCCTTCCTTTATTCATCCCTTGCCCCTTTCTCCCTCCCTTTATTTTCTTGCCTCCCTCCTTTCCTTCCTTCCTTCCTTCCTTCCTTCCTTCTTTCCTTCTTTCTTTCCTTCCTTCCTTCCTTCCTTCCTTCCTTCCTTCCTTCCTTCCTTCCTTCCACCTTTCCTTTCCTTGCTTTTCTTTTTTCTCCTTCTTTCCCTTCTGTTCCCTTGCCTTCCTCTTATCTTCCCTCCCCTTCTCCTTTTCCTTTCTTTCTTTCCTTCCTTCCCTTCCTCTCTTCTTGCCATTCCTCTTCTTCTTTCTTTCCTTCCTTCCTTTTCTTTTTCTTCTTCCTTCCTTCCTTCATCCCTTGCCCCTTTCTCCCTCCCTTTATTTTCTTGCCTCCCTCCCTTCCTTCCCTCCTTCCCTCCTTCCCTCCTTCCTTCCTTCCTTCCTTCCTTCCTTCCTTCCTTCCTTCCTTCCTCCTTTCCTTTCCTTTCCTTTCCTTGCTTCTTTCTTTTTTCTCCTTCTTTCCCTTCGGTTCCCTTGCCTTCCTCTTATCTTCCCTCCCCTTCTCCTTATCCTTTTCCTTTCTTTCTTTCCTTCCTTCGTCCCCTCCGCTCCCTTCTCCTCTTCTTTGATTTTCCTTTCTTCTCCTATTTTATTTTGCTCTCGCTCTCGCCCTCTCTCTGGCTTGCCCTCTTGGCCCCTTCCTCGCCTCCAGGCCTCTTAGGGGACATGCTGCCCTTCGTGGTGGACGGCCCGGCCCTTTCCCAGCTGGCCCTGTACGACGGGGAGGACGAGGGCTCCTTGGTGCGGAGCGGAGGGCACTTCCAGCTCGGGGAGGAGCTCCTGGTGGAACTGGACCAGGCTACCTGAGCGGGCAGGCGGGCGACCAGGCGGGCGACCAGGTGGCAGCCATCGCCGCACCTTCACCCCACACTCCTGCTCCGCAGCCGGGACAAACGGAACCAAATCCAACCCCCAAATCATCCACAAGAGGCAGAGCTTTGTGGGGAGGGGGCCTCCTTCTTCCTCCTCCTCCTCCTCCTCCTCCTCCTCTTCCTCCCTCCGGTCCCTCTTTGCCCCCGAGCCTCCGCCAGCATCCTCAGAAATCCTTCCTACCTCAGTCCCTTCCCTCCCCATTGCCCTCCGGAGACGGAGACGGCGAGGGAGGAAAGCCCCACCAAACGTAGGAGTCTGGTTCATATTGGGACTCGGTTTCCCGTTAGACCGGCGGCCCCAATTCGGTGCTAACGTACCCTCCTGCGGTTCCTAGAAGAGGAACAAAAGGGTTGGGGTGGGGTGGGGGTCATTTTAAGCACTTAGTCCCTATCAGTGGCAAGAATCCATTCTCTTACAGACTCCCCAAGAGCTGGGGTCACTTTAGGACATCCTTTCCCGGGTTGGCCATAGGTGCCGAAGGACAACGCAAGTCCTTCGAAACCAGAGATGCAAACCTCACTTTAGCGCCAAACTCCCTTGGCTCTTGCCAAGAAGGTCCCTGAGTTCCCAGCTTGTGGCATGAATGCATCCATTCCTGAAGGAATTGGGACCACACAATCTTGGGAGATTCTTAAATATATATATAATAGGGAGGGTCTGAGACTTCCTTCACAAGCTTGCCTCAACCAGCATCTTGGGAAACATCTCACCTTGGTTTCCACGAACCGTCCAGAATAGATCTCAGCTGCAATGGCAGATTGGGTAAGCTGAAAAATATAGTTTTGACTAGGATAGACTGCTATTGCAGCCGGTGCTCTATTATTAATATTATGATTTATTATTATTATTATTATTAATATTATTATTAATAATAATTATTATTAATATTATCCCTGAAGTGGCCAAAAGTTCTTTCCCTCAGAGAAAGGAAAACCATTGGTATTTTGACCCTATTTATGGTCTTTTTATGGTGACCGTTCCAAAAGAGGTCTAAATGCATCACTGGAGAAAAGGGAGCTTGATCATTTTTTAAAAGCTTGAAAAGAACATCGCTCCCTCGTTGAACGTATTTACACTTCTCCAGTAGTCCCCTCTAGTCATTCTTAATGTTTAACTTAATTCTAATTTTTAAATTAACATTTTACTTGGTTCTTTCAGGGTCTCAAATAACAATCGTTGGGTTCCAGAAGCAAAACCCAAGTTTGGACCTGATTGAACCAAACATTAAAGTTTTGTGGACAATGGACCGTGATTTAAAAAAAATCCCAATTGAGAAGACAATGTTAAGGAACAGCCCTGTTATTTACAATCTGAAACTTGAAAAGACAATCTTAAAAAGGCACTTTTCCTGAATGTTCAGGAAACCTTGACTTGTTTTTGAAAAATTCAAGGTGGGCTAAGCCCTTTTGGTTGCCGAACAGACGGACTTCCCTTAGGTTTAATGCTAAATTTAAATCGTCAACCATCAATATGAAAATAGGTTTTTCGTAAGTCAATCTTTCAGTCCAATTTTCCTCCCTGATTTTGGGAGAATGGCATTTTGAAGAGGAAAACTCTTTGGGTTTTTTTATACCCCAATCCCAAATTTCCTTCCAAAACCAATGAGACTAATGTGTTGTTGAAGGCTTTCATGGCCGGAATCACTGAGTTGCTGTGAGTTTTCTGGGCTGTATGGCCATGTTCCAGAAGCATTCTCTCCTGACGTTTTGCCCACATCTATGGCAGGCATCCTCAGAGGTTGTGAAGTCTGTTCGAAACAGGGTAAGTGAGGTTTATATATCTGTGGAATAATATCTAGGGTGGGAGAAAGAACTCTTTGTCTGTTGGAGGCAAGTGTGAATGTTGTAAAGGGGCAACTTGATTAGCATTTAATGGCCTTGCAGCTGCAAAGCCTAGCTGCTTCCTGCCTGGGAGAATCCTTTGTTGGGAGGTGTTAGCTGGCCCTGATTGTTTTTTGTCTGGAATTCCACTGATTTTCAAATGTTATTTATTTACTGTCCTGATTTTAGAGTTTTTCTAATATTAGCAGCCACATTTTGTTCATCTTCATAGTTTCCTCCTTTCTGTTGAAATTGTCCATATGCTTGTGGATTTCAGTAGCTTCTCTGAGTAGCCTGACATGGTGGTTGTGAGAGTGGTCCAGCATTTCTGTGTTCTCAGATAATATGCTGTGTCCAGGTTGGTTCATCAAGTGTTCTGCTATGGCTAACTTCACTGGTTGAATTAGTGCCTTTCAGATGTCAGACTATGCAGAGAAGCCATTGAAATCCACAAGTATGTGGACAATTTCAACAGAAAGGAGGAAACCATGAAAATTAAAAAAAATCTGGCTAGCAGTATTTAAAAAATTCTAAAATCATGACAGTAAGTAAAGAACAACACTCAGTAAACAGGGTATTCCAGGCAGGAAGCAATCAGAACCAGCTAACACCTCCCAAAAAGGATTCTCCAGGCAACAACAGCCAGGCTTTGAATCTATAAGGCCATTCAATGCTAATCAAGCTGGCCATTTGCAACATTCACATTTTCCTCAAACAAACAAGAATTTTTTCTCCCACCCTGGACATTTCACAGATATATAAACCCCACTTGCCTAGTTTCCAATAGACCTCACAACCTCTGAGGATGCCTGCTATAGATGTGGGTGAAATGTTAGGAGAGAATGCTTCTGGAGCGTGGCCATACAGCCCGGAAAACTCACAGCAACCCAATGAGACTCACTTCGAAGTAACTTGAAGTTTTTTGCCTATTGCTCTCCCTTTTATTTAATTGATCCTATGCATGTTTACTCTGAAGTACATCGTATGGTGACATTCAATGGGATTAATCTATCCCATGTCAGCATGCCTAGGAAAAATTTTAACCTCTGATGCATCTTATTTGAATATTTTCAGCATAGGAAGGTATCTCGTTCTTAGCCATTGTGAAGACATGTGCCAGGAAACTCATCATTGCTGGAAGTGACGGAAACGTATCCAAATCCTTGCGCTTAAGAACGAGCTACCTTTCCATTCTGCCCAAAGAGAAAAAAAAAGAAGAGAAAAAACCTTGCATACACCTGCACTAGTTGTCGAAGAATTAAATTGCCTTACCTCTTTTATATCCTTTGATATAAATGAGGCCACCGTAGTATTAGTTGACGCTCATCGTAGGGTTGCCCCAAATTCTAGGAGGGAAAGGCTTCTCGAGAAAATAGACAATTGGACAATGATGCTTCTCCCGACACTGGAGAAGTATAATTGGATAAACCATTTAAAACCATAGGTAACTTTCCCTGCGTGGATGCAGGTAACCCAAGTTATCAATCCATTTGTTTGGAAAGGGGGCAGGGGGACGACACACGAATTTCTCCCAATAGTCTCGGTTTAAAAACAAATTTCGGTTTTGTTTTTAAATCTACGTAGTCCCTTGGTATTTTTGGAAGCTTTTAGCTTCAAATCTTTTGGGAGCTAAAGGTGGGATTTTTCCACCCATTAAGTCATTTCCACTCGCCGCCCATCCCTTAACTGTCCAAAGCTCTCAGAGAGCGAAACAGAGTGTTAGGAGACAGTCTAAGCGAAGCCAGTGTTTCTCACCCTTTCCTTGGGTGTGTGTGTGTATGTGTAATCATATGGGAATTGCCAGCCCCGGACACCATCGGAAGCTGAGCGATCCCAACTTCTTTTCAGCCAGACTTGCTAGCAATGGAAGCAAGAAGGAAACCCAGTGGTTCATCCTAAGCTTTCCACTTTGCTGGCACCTTCCTTCTTTCCCCAAGCAACGGGGCAACTAGGTAATAGGGACCCTATAGAAGAAAGGGAATCCTGGGGCATTAAAGGAGGAACTTTGTATGGAGGTCTTTGAACTTGAGGCCTATTCACACTATGCAATTACTGTAAGATCTCCGCTACTTGGGCATTACATCCCCAGCCAAATCATGGATGCAACTGAATGCCATTAAATGAGCTGAATTCTGGCAGAAGCATGCATACAGATTCCTGTAGAGCAAACTTCAGCCCTCCAGATGTTTTGGACTTCAGCTCCCACAATTGGCTCTTAGGAATTGTGGGAGTTGAAGTCCAGAACACCTGGAGGATTGAAGTTTGCTGGAAGTCT
The DNA here is from genome assembly GCF_035594765.1 of Anolis carolinensis. Classification (NCBI taxonomy): domain Eukaryota; kingdom Metazoa; phylum Chordata; class Lepidosauria; order Squamata; family Anolidae; genus Anolis; species Anolis carolinensis. The sequence goes on along the minus strand of NW_026943821.1, from coordinate 5,834,918 downwards.
TACTGTGTACAATTCAGTTACTAAGATCCTGCAGAAACCCGGAGTTTCTGAGAGTTCTGGATGATTCTCCCTAATCTTGTGGTAGGTAGGATCGTTATGCTCTAATTGCTTAGTGTGAATGGTTCCCCTTGTCCCTGTTTTCCTCCAGTTCCCCCCCAAAGTGTTTCGAAGGGCAAGAGCAAATTCAGAAGGTTCGATTACAATGCCAAACTTTGGTTGGGTTTCAGCCCCTGCTTCCAACCGAACCTGGGGCTGTCCATCTGCCTTTTAAAACAGAAGTACCAACACAACTTGGCCGGGACCAACATCCTTTGGAAAACGGGCATATCAACCCTGCTTTTCCTTGTTTATTTTATGAGCCAAGTTGAGTATTGCAGCCCAAGAAGGGACCGACGCTGCCCTTAACACCACTTTTGCCTCCTTCGCCATTCACCTGTGCCTTCACGTTGACAACGTCACCAGCACCAAATATAGCATGGTTCTTTTCTTTCAAGAGAAAAGTCCAAAACCCAACCCCTTCCGATCTTTTCCAGGTTGGAAGACAACGCAAAATTGTCAGTGGCACCGGAGAATGGGGAGAAACAGGCTGCATTTCCCCCAAAGTATGGCAAGCGAGGAAGACGAAGGTGGCGGGGAACATATGCACCCCCCTTTTTTTACAACTACCTCCCTGTTTCCTAACATGCTTCCTCTTCCCCCTTTTTTGGCCCTTGCCTTGCCTTCACTTTCCAAGCCACTCGGTTTGAAAAGAAAGGAAGGAAAAAGAGGGGTAACGGAGGGAGGAGAGGGAAGGAGGAGTCCCTTTAGTTGGGCGCCGAGGTCTCCCAATATACAAGGCTAGTTGACACACCACACGTTATGTACATGTACACACACACACCAATGCACCAATGCACCAACCTTACGGAAGCATGTGCAATCACACACAAAGGTTGGGTCGCCTTCGACCCGAGGCAGCTCTCTCTCTCTTTTACTTTTTTGTCAAAAAGCCGCACTTGTTCGCACGCACAGAACAATAGAAATCTCCAAGCCAGGTGAAGAACACGGGATGTTAATGTCTCTTTCTCTCTTTTTTCTTTTTGTTGTTGAATTATTTCTTCTAAGGAAGGAGGACCCGGAATCGCCACCGTGCCCCTCTTCCCCAGTGTTTTGAATATTTTTTCCCTTTTTCCTATCCGGTTTCGTTCTGTTTTAATTCTTCCCAGAGACTGTGGTTTGAAATCATTATTCCGCACTTTTCTTTCTTGTCGATGTTTGTTATCGTAGGGTTGTTCGCTTGTTTATTTCTCGTCTCGTCCCCCTCCCCAGAAAAAAAAAAAAGCCTGACACGGCGGCCGCTGTGCCACCTCTCTCCTTTTTAAACCAGTCCTGCTAATTTTCCAAGGGAGGGTTGTGTCTCTTGTTCTCTCTGCCCCCCAACAAAAACAAACAACGCACACATTTTGGTGCTTGTCGTGTCCCGGGTGAAAACTCTTTCGTGGGCACGCCGCTTTGGCATGCATTGCGAGCCGCAGCTAACTCCGCCATGTTGTCATGCGAATCGAGCATGAGGTGCTAAACTACCTTCAAGTTGTGGTGCTCTCGTCCCTTGTTGTGGTGGTTTCTTTATGGCCCCATTACGGCCATGGTGCTCTCACCCACCCGCGTGAACCCCAATATACCTGCAACGGTGGCTAGCTTACCTAAGAGACTGTGACAGTCAATCCTCCCACCTTTTATTCTCATTCAGCCCTCTCCGGTGGTCAGTGGTTTGGTAGCCCTAACCCAGGTGCCAGGATTATTATTATTATTAATCCCTCTCTTGAATACATATGCCCAAGGGCAACCGTCAGGCCACCCAGAGGCTGAGGTGCTAGTCCAGTGGAGGGTTGGACCCACTTTCTTCCTGCTCGAAAGGCGAAAATTTAGATAGCTGGCCAGTGATGGACACTCCAGGCAGAGTCAACAGTGGGGCTGGATCTATGCTGACCATATAATAGAGTTTGAACTGCATTCTGTGGTCAATGTTGAACCATATCATGCAATCCAGTGTAGCTTTAACGGCATTATATGGTTTTACATTGATTGTATAATGCAGTTAAATACAGTTCAAATGACATTATATGAATCTACATATAAATGCAGTTCATTACAGTTCAAGCTGCATTATATGGTTTGACACTAAGCATATAATGCAGTCCATATAATGGAGTTTGAGCTGCATTCTGCCGTCAGTGTTGAACCATATAATGCAGTCCAGTGCAGTTCTAACTGTATTATAGGGTTTGATAGTGATCATATAATGCTATTAAATGCAGTTCAAATTGCATTATATGACTATACCTATAATACAGTTTATTACAGTTCAAGCTGCATTATATGGTTCGACACTAACCATATAATGCAGTCCATATAATGGAGTTTGAACTGCATTCTGCGGTCGGTGTCAAATAATATAATGCTGTCCGGTGAGTTCTAACTGCATAATATGGTTAGACATTGATCATACAATGCTGTTGAATACAGTTCAAACTGCATTATATGGATCTGCATATAATGCAGTTAATTATAGCTCAAGTTGTATTATATGGTTTGACACTAAGCATATAATACAGTCCATATCATGGGAGTTTGAACTGCATTCTGCTGTCTGTGTCGAATAATTTAATGCAGCCCAGTGCAGTTCTAACTGCATTATACGGTCCAACCCTTATCATATAATGCAGTTAAATACAGTTCAAACCTCATTGTATGGCTCTACATATAATGCAGTCCATTACAGTTCATGCTGCATTATATGGTTCAACACTAAGCATATAATGCAGTTCAAACTCCCAATAAATGGTCAATGTTGAACTAGCCTAAGGTTGCAAGAACGAAAGCCGGAAACATCTCCTGTCCCTTGAAATGACATAAGTAGAGCAATGGAGTCAAATTGCAGGGAAAGATATGCCATCTAAACATTAGAAATAACTTCCTGAAGATCAGAGCTATTTAACAGGAATATGCTGCCTCGAAGTCGAGGTTTTAAAGCATAGGCTGGATGGCCATCTGTCTGCAGGGCTTGGATTGGGTATTCCTGCCACTGCACTGATAGCCCTTGTAGTCTCTTCCATCTCTATGAGTCTAAAAGGGAATTTCAACAGGTCTTTTACCTGGTTGTGAAATATGTGCTTTAGATAATAGATTATATATTAAAGGAATAGGTAGCCCTCTCCGGTTTTCACTCCAGCAACCTTAAGGTGCATCTATACTGTAGAACAAATGCAGTTCGATACAACTTTAACTTCCATGGCTCAAAGGAGTTGGAGTTTGGCAGGCACTGGATTAAAAAGAAAAACTCTTAAAATGAAAATTCCCAGGATCCCATTGTATCGAGCCATGGAAGTTCAAGCAGTGTCAAACTGCATTTACATTCAATGGTGTAGATCGGTGTTTCCCAAATTCTGCTCCTTGGGCGTTTTGGGCTTCATCTCCCAGGAATGCTTGATGGGAGTTTAAAGTGCAAAGGAGTTTGGGGATCAATGGTATAGATGCAGCTTTAGTCAACATTGGGGTCCAGATCTGGCAAGCCTAGTTAGCGCATGTGCATGAATTCGCCCCACAGAACTCAATAGGAGTGACTTTTGGAGACTGCGACTCCCAGAATCCCTTAACCCCCTTTCCCCAAATGGTAAATGCGCTTAGCTCTGCAGTTGTTTCAAGAGGCAGCTATGGAGGGGTAGAGAACAACGGCAACCAAAGAACCCATCGCTCTGTCTCTAGTGGCAAATCACTGTGCCGCTATTGAGGCCCCGGTGCTCCGTCCCTGCCTTTCGCGGCTGGGGCGGCTGGGCCAAACAGAGGATGCGGATCTCTTCCTTCTTTCCAGTGCTGCCTATCACTGGTGGTACTGGGTGGACGCTGGGATATGCCATCATCTCGTTCCAGAAGGAGCACAGGTTGTTTTAAAGAGACACAACCCTCCCGCTTTCTGGCCACGCTTACACACGCACATTGCTCCCTCGCCCCAAAACGTTTGCCATGCCAGCCAGCGCTCAAAACGGTGAGATCAATGGCTTTCAAAAGGCCTCCGGATCAATAAAGGTGGGCAATTGGTTCCCAAATAGGGTACCCATTATGTGAGTTATTCTCAAAGGTCATTATCGATGGATAGTAATATGAGCACCATTATAGATTTTACCCCCAAGAAAAGACGTCTTTGGATAAAGCGTAATGTTTGACAATTGGTTTCCAAATAAGGTCACCATTATTGATGGATAGGTCATTCTCAAAGGTAATATGGTCACTGTTATTGACTGTGCCCTTGAGAAAAGGCATCTTCGGGCGGTGGGATCAGTAATGTTAGACAAGTGTTTCCCAAACATGGTCACCAGTATTGATGGATAAGATATTATCAAAGGTAATATGGTTACCGTTACTGACCGTCCCCTGGAGAAAACATATCCACGAAATTGCGTGTGTTTCCTACAACATTTGGGCTAAATCCCTGACAATTTATCATTCTGGATTCTGGGGGTTCCATCTAAAACTTTTGGAGAATCAAAGGTTAGAGACAACTGTGTTTCAAAGGCAAATTATGAGTTTTTCTTTCAACATTTAAGGTTTTTTGATCTCCATGGTTTTGGGCTTCAGTTCCCAGAACTCTTGTCCATTTATTATTCTGGATTCTGGCTGTTGGAATCCAAAACATATGGAGAATCCAAGTTTTGGGACTATGCTTCTATGGCAAATAGTGGGCATTTCCTACAGCATTGAGGTTTTTGACTCTGTTTTTGGCTTTGATTCCCAGAAACCTTGTCCATTTACCATCTTGGAATCAAATGTTAAGGATGTGGACTATGTGGATATTTCTTACAGCATTGGAGTTTTTTAACCCTGTTTTGGGCTCCGATTCAGGAATCCTTATCCATTAAATGTGCTGGATTATAGGTGTTGGAGTCCAAAACATCTGGATAATCAAAAGTTAAGAATGGCTATTTTTCAGTGTCAAATTGTGTTTCCTACAAAATTGTGGTTTATCTAACACTCGTTTGGAGCGTCAATTCTTAATTCTGTCCATCCATTATGGATGCTGGAGTCCAACACATTTGGAGATTCAAATGTTGAGTCAGTGGTAAATTTGGTTCGATTTTGCTGTCAGATTTGACTAGAGTCAGGCATAATTTTCATGCATTGACACAGTTATATTCCTATGGACGTCTGCATCTATTTCATCATCCTCTGGGATTTGTTGTTTAGGGAGTGGTACTTAAAATCCCCAGAAAGAGAGTTCTAATGCCTTCCCAGACTCTAATGATAAATACACACAAATGTCTATATTAGACAATGTCGAAGAGATAAACACTATAAAGGTTCAAAACATAAAAAGAGATGTGTATATTAGAGCAACTTGCAAAGGCCACAGAAATAGTCAGGCCTCTCTGAGTATAGAGCTATCTTCTATGTAAAAAGGATAAGCGAATACTATAAAGTTTCAAAACATAGGTTGCACTATGTAATTCAGAGCACCATATACATAAAATATTACCTGAGAGTAAACAACAATAATGAAAATAATAAGTACAGTCAACTGTTATAATCCACAGTAGTATCTTCCAGACTGTAATAGTCTCCACTATTTAAACATCAGTTGAATTTGGCAACCAAAATAATATAAACACATTCAACCTTTGCAAAATAATATTGGTTAATATATATTTTTATGTTTTGAACCTTTATAGTGTTTGTTTATCTCTTTGACATTCCCAGACTCTAAACCAGGCATGGGCAAACTTCGTCCCTCCAGGTGTTTTGGACTTCAACTCCCACAATTCCTAACAGTCCAAAATACCTGGAGGACCGAAGTTAGCCCATGCCTGCTCTAAAACTTGGGATTTTGGATGTTGCACTGGCTGTGAAAGCAAAGTCATAGTGCTATAATTGTGCAGTGTGACAGTGTGCCAAGGACTGCGAGATACAAAGCTCTTTGCAATGCAAGAATTCACCGGAGGCAGACTTTTTAATAACATGTTTGAAAGCCATTGATCTCAGGTACGACAAAACCTGGCCCTTACAGGTTTGGAGATGAAAGCCCACTGCACCTTTAAGTGCCTCTCAAGCTGATTTTCGGGATGAGAATGCCAGCTGGATCAACGCTGCCATATAATGGAGTTTAAAACTGCATTATATAGTCAGTGTAGGCAAGGCATGGGCAAACTTTGGCCCTCCAGGTGTTTTGGACTTCAACTCCCACAATTCCTAACAGCCGGTAGGCTGTTAGGAATTGTGGGAGTTGAAGTCCAAAACACCTGGAGGGCCAGAGTTGCCCATGCCTGGTGTACGACCATATAATGCAGTTTCAGAGTCCAATATATAGGTCTACACACTGACCATATAATGCATTATATAGCAGCGTTGGCCTAGCCTTAGCTTTTCCATGAAAGAACGGATCTCTTTCCTGGCAGCTTCAATGATCGATCTGCCATGGGTTTAGTGGGCCACCAAATCAAACTTTTGGGCTATCAGCCGAAGAAGGGCTCGCTGGCAATGGCAAAAGGGTTGAGGGTTGGCTCTTTCAAAGGGGAGCCGGTGGCAGGAGGTCGCCGTGTCTCTTTTTCAAGGCTTTGGGCATCTGTTTATATGATATCGTTTTTATATATCTTGTTTCCTCTACCCTTGTGTACGGTTAATTTCCTCCTCTCCTTCTCTGTATGGCGGGATCAGAGTCGGCCCCCGCTGCGTATGTATCTATCGCTGTTGTGGAACATTAAATACGTCTGGTAACATCACTTCTCTCTCTGTGTGGTTTGTTTTTTTTAATTTAAAAAGAACATAAAGTCTGGACCTACACTGCCATATAATGCAGTTTGGAACTGCATTATATGTCAGTGTTAAACCATATAATGAAGCTTAACTGAACTAGGGTCAGTGTAGACCCATGCAATGCAGTTGATTGCATTATATGGCTAGTGTAGACTCATATAATGCAGTTGAATGCATTGTGTGGCCAGTGTAGACTCATATAATGCAGATCAGTGGCACTAAGATTAATGTAAAGCTGCATAATGCAGTTTTGAATGCATTATATGGCCAGTGTAGACATGTAGAACTCAGTTCAGCAGAGCTAGGGTTAGAGTAGACCCATATAATGCAGTTGAATGCATTATATGGCCAGTGTAGACCTACAGAACTCAGTTCAACTGAGCTAGGGTTAGAGTAGACCCATATAATTCAGTTGAATGCATTATATGACCAGTGTAGACCCATATAATGCAGTTTAACTGACCTAGGGTTAGAGTAGACCCATATAATGAAGTTTAACTGACCTAGGGTTATAGTAGACCCATATAATTCAGTTGAATGCATTATATGACCAGTGTAGACCCATATAATGCAGTTTAACTGACCTAGGGTTAGAGTAGACCCATATAATGCAGTTTAACTGACCTAGGGTTAGAGTAGACCCATATAATTCAGTTGAATGCATTATATGACCAGTGTAGGCCCATATAATGCAGTTCAACTGACCTAGGATCCGTGTAGATCCATTTAATGCAACTGAATGCATTATATGACCAGTGTAGACCCATATAATGCAGTTTAACTGACTTAGTGTTAGAGTAGACCCATATAATTCAGTTGAATGCATTATATGACCAGTGTAGACCCATATAATGCAGTTCAACTGACCTAGGATCAGTGTAGATCCATTTAATGCAACTGAATGCATTATATGGCCAGTGTAGTAGACCCATATAATGCAGGCTAATGCAGTTAAACAGGATTGTATGGGTCTAAACTGATCATACAAAGCTGTTTAAAACTGTATTATATGGCAGTATAGATCCAGCCACAGCTGTGTATACCTTTCTATGGAAGTTCAGATGGAAGAAGGAGTTGGGCATATGCTTCCATCCTATGCTTGCCTTCTCAGTCTGAAAATTGCTGCTTTTGATCACACATTATTTACCAGACTCAGAGCACCGACTAGTGACAGAGGAGCCAATGCACAAACTAAGAAAGGAGCTAGAGAAGCTGCATATCAACTTATGAAGATGTCAGTATCTCTTGAGATGTTCCGTATGGAAGCTGCAGATGTGCAAAAGCGAACTTCAACTGGATCTAAACTGACAGATAAAACAATTTGACCCATATAGTGCATTATATAATAATAATAATAATAATAATAATAATAATAATAATAATAATAACCTGCTTTGATTGAAGTCAAAAATCAGAAACTCCTCAAAGCACAGCAGACAAAAAAAAAAAGACAGTACAAGAAAGCCACACTACAAACTAGAGCTGGCAGCTGGCACAACAAAACATTGCATGGAAAGTTCCTTGACAAAATTGAAGGAAAAGCTGATAAGGAGAAGACCTGGCTCTGGCTCACGAATGGGACCCTGAAGAAGGAGACAGAAGGCCTGATCCTTGCAGCCCAGGAGCAAGCCATCAGAACAAAGGCAATTAAGGCCAAGATCGAAAAATCAGCTGATGACCCAAAATGCAGACTGTGCAAGGAAACCGACGAAACCATTGATCGTATCCTCAGCTGCTGTAAGAAAATTGCACAGACAGACTACAAACAGAGGCACAACTATGTGGCCCAAATGATTCATTGGAACTTATGCCTCAAGTACCACCTCCCAGCAGGAAAGAACTGGTGGGATCACAAACCTGCAAAAATATTGGAAAATGAGCACGCAAAGATACTGTGGGACTTCCGAATCCAGACTGACAAAGTTCTGGAACACAACACACCAGACATCACAGTTGTGGAAAAGAAAAAGGTTTGGATCATTGATGTCGCCATCCCAGGTGACAGTCGCATTGACAAAAAACACCAGGAAAAACTCAGCCGCTATCAGGACCTCAAGACTGAACTTCAAAGACTCTGGCAGAAACCAGTGCAGGTGGTCCCGGTGGTGATGGGCACATTGGGTGCCGTGCCAAAAGATCTCAGCCGGCATTTGGAAACAATAGACATTGACAAAATCACAATCTGCCAACTACAAAAAGGTCACCCTACTGGGATCTGCACACATCATCTGAAAATACATCACACAGTCCTAGACACTTGGGAAGTGTTCGACTTGTGATTTTGTGAAACAAAATCCAGCATATCTATCTTGTTTGCTGTGTCATACAATAAAATAATAAATTTTATTTATTACCCACTTCTCCTGAGGCTTAGTATAGAGCTTCCACACACAAGTTTCAAACTGCATTATATGGCAGTGTAGATCCAGCCTCTCCATGGCCCCATATACACAGCCATATGAAGTTTGAAACAGTGTAGAAGACTCATGTAATGCAGCTCAATGTGGATGGGGCCTAACTGAGACACTATAATAACAAGCCTATAGGCTTCTGCAAGCCATTGCCAAGCTGAAAATAGGAATTTAAAACGCAAAGGAAATAATAATATCACCATCTTTGTGGTTATCATGTGATGCTGGCTCCCCATAGCTGGATTTACACTGCCATATAATGTAGTTTGGAACTTATATGACAGTGTAGACCTGTATAACGTAGTTTGTAGTGAACTGCATTATATAATAATAATAATAATAATAATAATAATAAAAAAACTTTATTTATACCCCGCCACCATCTCCCCAACGGGGACTCGGGGCGGCTTACATGGGGCCATGCCCAGAACAGTACAATATAGCAGAATATAAAACAACATATCACAATACAATTAAACAATACAATAAATAATCATATACACTGCAACACAATATATATATATATATATATTAAAAAAAAACAAAAACAGGGCGGGCCGCATGAGACACTTAATTATGGGCTGTACTGACCATATAATACAATTTCAAAGTACAGTAAATGGCAATGTACATGGAGGCTACATCATTATATATCTGCATTGCTAGGGTGCATTTACACTGCAGAATTAATGTGGCTTGTTGTGTTGAAGACTTTCATGGCCGGAATCACTGGGTCGCTGTGAGTTTTCCGTGCTGTATGGCCATGTTCCAGAAGCATTCTCTCCTGACGTTTCACCCACATCTCTGGCAGGCACCCTCATAGGTTTTGTAGCTCTGAATCTTTCACTCTTTTCCATACCTTGCCTTCCAGGGGTTTTTGGACTTCAACTCCCAGAATTCATAGTCATTGGCCCAAGCAGCTGAGGCTTCTGGGAGCTGGAGTTCTAAAAAGACCTAAAGCTTTGGGAATCTCAGATTTTGGAAATAGCATAATATACTGGTAGTGTATTTTATATATTGTGGTACAGTAGAGTCTCACTTATCCAACACTCGCTTATTCAACGTTCTGGATTATTCAACGCATGTATAGTAATAATAATGCAACTGTATATATAATATTATGATATAATACTAATATATAGTATTAAATATAATATTACTGATAATATATAACAATATATAATGATATACTGTTTTATTGTATATTTTAATTTGTTTTTGATTGTGAGCCGTTTTAAGTCTTCGTATGGAGAGAAAGCAGGATATAAATAAAAAGACTCAAACCTTTGGAATCTCGCCTAGAAACACTGACGTCACGCACCAGCCGCAAATAAACGCACACCAATCGCTTTCCAGCTCGGCGCTGTCCAATCATCCAAACAGCCAATCAGAGTTCGTCAGGGCGCTCTTCTGCCCAATAATATACTCAGGTTTGTCTCTGGTTCCGCCCTTGAAAGAGGCCATGACGTGTCAATTCGGGTCCCTCCTCCTACACTAGAGATGAAAACTACGGCTAGGATTCCTCCTGGAGTTGCTTCTGCGCGTGCGCAAAACGCCTGAGACAGCGCGTGTGACGTCATCACTGGCTCCGCCCCCTCCTCGCCACCAGATGGTAGTTTGCGACGTCCGCACTTGACGGCTGTTCGTCACGACGGTTCGCTTGACGGCCCGGCGGCGATGGCGGAGGGAGAGAGGGCGGAGAACGGTGCCGGTGCAGGAGTCAGCTCCGGGCGGCCGCCTCAGGAAGGGGAGCCGGGGACGATGGAGCGGGCCGAATCCCTCAAGACCCAGGCGAACGATTACTTCAAAGGTAGCGGAGGGGGCGTGGCCTAGCTCCCTGAGGAGAAAGGGGCGGGACACCGCTGAGGGGCGGGGCAAACCGAAAAGGGGCGGGGTCTCTTAGTTGAGGCGCCAATGAGAAATGGAGGGGGCCTCTTTATTGTCCAATGAATACAGAGATTGGCTAAGGGGGAACTAAAGTAGCCAATAGAAAAATGGGGTTCTCATTGACAGACAAGGGAGTTCTTTGGGGCGGGGCCAACTGAAGAAGAGGCGGGTCTTCTCAGTTTAACCTCCAATGGGGGAAGGAGAGGTCTCCCCATTGACCAATGAAAGGGAGAGATTGCCAAAGGCGGGAACTAGAGCAGTCAATAGGAGAAAGGGGGTCTCCTTGAAGGACAGGGAGGATTGCCTGAAAAGGGGAGGAGAATACAGCTATTCTGATGATTGGAAAGCTTGAAATTGAAACATGAATTTTATAATAATGATGTGAACCAGAGCCACAGATTCCATTTTACATTGCAATATTTATTTCATTTGTTCAAATTGTGGTCCTTTAGTAAAATCACTAAAGCAGTGTTACATTGTTTCCCTATTTGTCTTAAAAGGCTTTTAAAATTGTGTTTCAATATCAATATAAAGTCAACACACAGTTCAAGGCAGAGCATAGTTTGAGTTAGGCCTGTTTTTTGTATCAATCCCTACTATGTGATATTTCTTTGTATCCTTTAGCTTTGAATGCATTTTTAAATCAGTTATATGGATTTTCACTGTTAATTTTTAATTAATAGCTTTGATTTTGAATTGTATTTAATGTTTGTGTATTTGTTTGGATTTTTATATTGTAGTGAAATGCTTTTAATGTAAGCTGCTTTAAGTCTCCTTTGTGGAGAGAGCAAAAGCAGACTATAATAAACATAAACATAAACACACTGGAGAGCAAAAGCAGAGTATAAAAGCAGGCCAACTAACACTTACCAACAAAGGATTCCCCCCAGACAGGAAGTTGCAAAGCTATTCAGTGCTAATCAAGGTGGCCAATTGCAACATTCACGCTTGCCTCAAGCAGACAAGATTACTTTCTCCCACCCATGATATTCCACAGATATATAAACCCCACTTGCCTAGTTTCCAACAGACCTCACAACCTCTGAGGATACCTGCCATAGATGTGGGTGAAACATCAGGAGAGAATGCTTCTGGGACATTGCCATACAGCCCGGAAAACTCACAGCAACCCATATAACAAACATCAATATACTTTTGAAGATGTGAGCGAATGCATGCCATAGATGTGAGTGAAATGTCAGAAGAGAATGTGTTGTCGAAGGCTTTCATGGCCAGAATCACAGGATTGTTGTGTGTTTTCCAGGCTGTATGGCCATGTTCCAGAAATATTCTCTACTGACGTTTTGCCCACATCTATGGCATGCATCCTCAGAGGTTGTGAGAGAATACTTCTGGAACATGATCATGCAGCTCTGAAAACTCACAGCAACCCAGGGATTCCGGCTCCAAAAGCCTTTGACAAACATAATAAACATAATAATAAACAAACTTAGCAGAGAGCAAAAGCAGGGTATAAATAAACATAATAACAAAAGCAGCGGGAAAATACACATAATAATAAACATTAACACAATAATTATAATATCCCCTGCCTTTCTCTCAGGACAGGGATACAAAGGGGCTCGTCATCTGTAAAAATAATGCCTTCTTACAATCTACAAATTATCAATAATATTAAAAATATTAAAATAATTATTAAAACAAATAAAAAATGAAAGGGGATTATGTGGCGCATCCACACAGTAGAATGAATGCAGTTTGACATGGTTTTAATGGGCATGGCTGGGGAATTCTGGAAGTTGTAGTTTGGTGAGGCAGCAGGACTATTTGGCAGAGTAGAGCCAAGTCCTTGAGAACTGTAGCTCTCGTGATTCCATAGTATTGATCCATGGCAGGTAAAGTAGGATCAAACTGCATTATTATTATTATTATTATTATTAATTCATTTATATCCCGCTTTTCTCCCATGGGTGAGATTCATTCTACAATGCATTTATTTTACAATGTAGATGTGCCCATCTTGGTGATTGGAGAGAGATGTGTAGAAAGGGCTTCACAAAGTGAAGTTAAAGCACAAGGAGAACTGAGCATCATTGACAAGCTGGGAAGTGTTCAGAGAAGGGCCACCAGAATGGTCAGTGGTCTGGAAACTATAAATCCCTCTGAGGAGCAGTTTAGGGAGCTGGGGATGTTTAGCTTAGAATCATAGAGTTGGAAGAGACCACATGGGCCATCTAGTCTAAGCCCCTGCCATGCAGAGAAAGCACAATCAAAGCACCCCTGACAGATGGCCATCAGTCTCTGTTTAAAAGCCACCAAGGAAGGAGCTTCCACCACACTCCGAGGCAGAGATTCCACTATTGAACAGGTGGAATTTCCTTTCCTGTAATGTGAACCCATTGCTCAATTGAGTTTTAGTTTCCAGAGCAGCAGAAAACCCTGCTCCCTCTTATAACATCCTTTCACATATTTATACATGGTTCTCCTGTCGACCTTCTGTTATGCAGGCTAAATAGATCAGGTTCTTTAAGACGCTCCTCATAGAGATTCATGGCCTCCAGACCTTTGATCATTTTAGTCACTCTCCTCTTGACACCTTCCAGCTTTCAGTCAATATCTCTTTTAAACTGTGGTGCCCAGAATTGGACACAGTTTACCAGGAAAAAAAGGTCTAACGAAAGCAGAATAGAGAGGCACCACGACTTCCCTCGATCTGGACACTAGACTCCTTTTGATGCAGCCTAAAATCCATTGTTTTCTTCAAATACTTAAAGAAAAGGAGACAAGGGAACCGTGCCCACCAATTGTTGGACTCCAGCAATCATTATCTCACAGTACAGGCATTCCGCAGGTTGCAGACAAGATCAATTCTGTAGGTTCGTTCTTAAGTTGAATTTGTATGTTGGAACAGGGACATATTTTAAGTGTATTTCCATCAATATATATATACAGTAGAGTTTCACTTATCCAACACTCGCTTATCCAACATTCTGTATTATCCAATGCATTTTTGTAGTCAATGTTTTCAATACATCATGAGATTTTGGTGCTAAATTTGTAAATACAGTAATTACTACATAGCATTACTGCGTATTGAACTACTTTTTCTGTCAAATTTGTTGTATAGCATGATGCTTTGGTGCTTAATTTGTAAAATCATAACCTAATTTGATGTTTAATAGGCTTTTCCTTAATGCCTCCTTATTATCCAACATATTTGCTTATCCAACATTCTGCCGGCCCGTTTATGTTGGATAAGTGAGACTCTACTGTGTGTATATATATGCGTATATATATATAGAGAGAAAGAGAGTGTGCTTTGGATAGCATAGGGAAGGTTTAACACCCCAGTGGTGTTTGTTTTGCTGTGCCTCTGTTCATGAGATTTCACCTCTCTTTCTGTCCCTGTAAAAATTGGATTTTGAAAAACTTGGTTCATGGAAACAAGGATCGATGATAAAGCTTCAGCTAAGACTGCTTTTCCCCATGATATTATCTCTTGCAGGAGTAAATTTCCCTTCTGATTTCTGTCACTTCATGTTGTATCAGCCCTGTTGAGTCGTATCTAAGTCGGGTCTTTGTAACTCGGGGACTGCCTATATTGCCAATTTGGCTGTAACTTCTGAGAGCCAAAGCCTTGCAAGGTCTGGTTGAGGACTACTGACCTAAAGGGCCAAAAGTCATGTTTGGAATCCTAGTATTGGTTTAGCAATACTCGGCTCCTTTGTATTTCCTGCCTGGATGAAACATTGTGGATTTAGGGTCTAGTTTGCTTCCTGCCACTGATCTTGTATTTCAGGCATGGGCAAATGTCTGCCCTCCAGGTGTTTTGGACTTCAACTCCCACAATTCCTAACAGCCGGTAGGCCATGCCTGTTGTATCTCATGTGACAAACCATCCAAACACTAGAATTATCCTCTTCAGTCAGAGAGCATTGTTATCCATGGGTGGGATTAGCATTTAAAAGCAATGTAATCTTTGGAGGTGACACGGCGACCAACAGATTTGCAGCAAGTCCAGTAATTTCATAGAAACTGTGCTATTTCATTTGAAATAACTGTTGTTGCATTAAGAGTTGCATCAATTGCTCAACTACCTTCTGTGAAGCATTGCTTTGATTTTTGGGGGATGAAGTGGGAAGGAACTTCCTCCAGGCGAGCTGTCATAAACCTGCACTCTCCTATATATTATATTTCATTTATTTAAGACCGTGACCACCAATGAAAGTAACAGAGCAGGACAGGGAAAACATATATTGAGGCATTAAAAATTCAACATTTGAATCAATCCATCAAAACTTTATCACAGTTCAAAGACACAATTTGCTCATTGTTAAAAGGTGCATAACTGCAAGCAAATTAATAAACTGGTAAGATTAATTAAATGTTTGAATCAGAGTTAACTATGAAGGAGCCTTGGTGGCGAAGTGTGTTAAAGCACTGAGCTGCTGAACTTGTAGACCGAAAGGTCGCAGGTTCAAATCCCGGGAGCAGAGTGAGCGCCCACTGTTAGCTCCAACTTCTGCCAACCTAGCAGTTCGAAAACATGCAAATGTGAGTAGATTAATAGGTACCGCTCCGGCGGGAAGGTAACGGCGCTCCATGCAGTCATGCCTATGGCCACATGACCTTGGAGGTGTCTATGGACAACGCCGGCTCTTTGGCTTAGAAATGGAGATGAGCACCAACCCCCAAAGTCAGACATGACTGGACTTAACGTCAGGGGAAAACCTTTACCTTAACTATGAAAGATAAAAATAATGTTGAATGTTTATATTGCAGTGATAAAAGCTAGCACAAAATGGTAATACAGTACCTTTAACACTAAGACCATATTCTCCCAAAGTCTTCCTTGTAAATTAGGTCTTGCAGGAGGACATCACTGGCTTCTTTGCAGGCCTGGATCCTTAACTTGTGGATCAAAGAATATTATTGGGGAATTTTGGGCTCTCAAGCTGCATTTGGTTGCCTCTTTGCCAACTTCCACAATCTGACTTTTTAAACTTTAGCCAAACTGGCTTCTGACATTAGGTTTTTATAGTGCCTTAGGCCATATTTCATTCTGACTGTTAAAGCTGCTTGGACATGAAAGAAGGGAGTTCCATGTAGAGACTAATGTGCACATTTCTGTGTAATTTCTGTCTTAATGACTTCCTGTTCCATAGAACCACAGTAACCAAACTTGTGTTTACATGGACAATTTTTGCAATTTAATGTGCATTTAATGTTTGTGCTCATGTGGAGCAGCTTAGGGGTGTGTGATTTCACATTCATCCTAATAGTAGCACCATCCCAATTCCATTTTAAGATCCTCCAAGCAAATTAGAATCCCTACCTCCTGCTAAGAGATTTATGAAAATACAGCATGACCCCTGTATTCGCAGGGGATACATTCCTGAAACCATGGAAATAGGAAACCATGGATAATAACAAATCCCATTGAAATGTCTTTCCTTGCTCTTCAAATTTGACTTGTGAATTTTAATCTACATTTTATCAGAGAATTGTAACCTGTATTTCAACTGTGTGTGTATCTTGTTATACGTATTTTAATAGTCTTGTGTTTTATCTCTGTATGAACCTCTGTATGATCCTTGAGCCACAAGGGGAGATGCATAATACAATTATTATTATTATTATTATTATTATTATTATTATTATTATTATTATTATTATTATTATTTTATTATGACACAGCAAACAAGATAGATATGCTGGATTTCATATCACAAAATCACAAGTCGAACACTTCCCAAGTGTCTAGGACTGTGTGATGTATTTTCGGATGATGCGAGCAGATCCCAGCAGGGTGGCCTTTTGCAGCTGGCAGATCGTAATTTTGTCAATGTCTATTGTTTCCAAATGCCGGCTGAGATCTTTTGGTATGGCACCCAATGTGCCCATCACCACCGGGACCACCTGCACTGGTTTCTGCCAGAGTCTTTGAAGTTCAATCTTGAGGTCCTGATAGTGGCTGAGTTTTTCCTGTTGTTTTTCATCAATGCGACTGTCACCTGGGATGGCGACATCAATGAACCAAACCTTGTTCTTTTCCACAACTGTAATGTCTGGTGTGTTGTGTTCCAGAACTTTGTCAGTCTGGATTCGGAAGTCCCACAGTATTTTTGCGTGCTCATTTTCCAATACTTTTGCAGGTTTGTGATCCCACCAGTTCTTTGCTGCTGGCAGGTGGTACTTGAGGTTTCCTTGCATAGTCTGCATTTTGGGTCATCAGCTGATTTTTCGATCTTGGCCTTAAACGTTAGTGTCAGTCAAAGGGTAGAAAATCTTTTCTCGTAATAAGTTTATTATTATCATCATCATTTTGTGGAATATTGTCCTGTGTATAAGCAACATGGTATAAATCTTAAAGAACTTTACAGAAAGCCTTAGCCTTTCCTTGAGCAACTTTGGATTGTGCCTCATAAGGTTGCGTATGGTTGTTGTATCAGTTTTCCAATAAAACCTCTTCTTTTTATGTTTTTTTTCCACCTTCCCTTGTTAGCAAAGGACTACGAGAATGCCGTGAAGTATTACACCCAAGCCATTGAACTGAACCCCACTAATGCCATCTATTATGGCAACCGGAGCTTGGCTTACCTGCGGACAGAATGCTACGGATACGCGCTTGCGGACGCCACGAAGGCCATCGAGTTGGACAAGAAATATATCAAAGGCTACTACAGGAGGGCCACCAGCAACATGGCGTTGGGCAAGTTCAAGGCAGCCTTGCGGGACTACGAGACGGTGAGTGGGAAGGGAGGTGTTGCGCTCCAGGCCACCGCACCACACAAGAGTCCAGGAATTTGACACTTAATTGTAAAAAAAAAAAAAAGTTAAATCATATAAAAATCAGAAACAAGAAAGGAAGATATATAGTTCAAAAAGGCAACAGGCGATATATTTTTTTTCCGTGTCAGGAGCAACTTGAGTTGCTTCTGGAGTGAGAGAATTGGCCGTCTGCAAGGACGTTGCCCAGGAGATGCCCGGATGTTTTTGATGTCTTTACCATCCTTGTGGGAGGCTTCTCTCATATCCCCGCATGGAGCTGGAGCTGATAGAGGGAGCTCATCTGCACTCTCCCCGGGTGGGACTCGAACCTAGCAGCTTTCAGGTCAGCAACCCAACCTTCAAGTCACAAGGCTTTAGTCCACTACGCCGTCGGGGGCTCCATCGAAACAATAATCCACATGTCTCATAAAGTTCCAGAGGTGGCAAAGTCCAGGAACAACCAGGAATCACAGAGACAGCATAAGTCCACAATCATGAAGGTATAACTAGTAACACTTGAACAGGAGTACATGAACAGGAACACAGAAAGCTTCCTGGATATATTAAATCCAAAATCAAAGCTTAACTTGAACCAGGAACAAGAGAACTCAGACAGCGCCTCAGGGGAGGTATACAGAGGCTCAGCCCTGTCTCGCGCTCTTGGGAAGAGGCCCCGCCCCCACCCCAGCCCCGCTCTTTAGTCCTAAAAGTCCTCTCAGGAGAGGTATAGAGGCTCAGCCCTGTCTCGGGGCTCTTGGGAAGAAGCCACGCCCACTCCTCTAGCTCCACCCCCTGTGTCCTAACAGGCGCCTCAGATGCTCAGCCCTGTCTCCAGCACTTGGGAAGAGGCCCCGCCCCTGGCCCCGCCCCCATGTCCTAATATGTGCCATCACCGCCCCCCTGGTTCACTGCAGCGCCCACCAGGGGGCGGTAACGCCCACTTTGGGAATCACTGAGTTAGACCATCAACCTCTGGTGACTGATCTACAACAGGAGGCGGGATGGGAAGGAAGTGGGCCTCTCATCTTCCTCTGAGGTTGCCCAAACTTGAGGGGTGTTTGTTAATTTGTCCAGAGTTAACACAGCAAAAATGTGACAGTTTCGGGCCACTGAGATAAGCTTTCCTTACTAGTGGTCTATTTACTCTTCACCAGGTTGATTAATGTGCTCCCTCTAGAATTCCTAAAGAGTTGCATGGACCTAGGGATTCTTAAAGATTTGTTCTTCCTGGATAGTAAAAGTAACTGAAATAGCAGAAATTTTGACAAGATATCGTCAGACAAAACACTCTTCAATATTCAAGCAAGATTGGGAATACTTCAAAAAAAATGTCCTGGAAGAAAAGAAAATTTCAACATGGGGATTTCATGTTCAAAATGGTAATCTGTTACATAATATTTGACACAACTGAATCGTATAGAAACAATAGTTTGAACCAGATTGTATGGAAGCAGCAAAAATTCTTACGTATGCGAAAGAAGGATATGTAAAAAATTGACAATATATTTCAATTTTTTAGAGGCCCAAAAATTTAAATAAATTAGCAAAAATTGACACATTATCTACTTTGATTAGAGAAAAAAATGAAAAGACTGGAAACATCGGTTGAATTTTTTGCAGAAAAAAGGAAATGGTTTGATCTCTGAGAGTTTTGATAATTAGGATCTGTTGTCTAAAGATGTAATCTTATATAGAGAGGGAAGTTTTTACTACCTTGTTTCCCCAAAAACAAGACATTCCCAGAAAATAAGACTTAGTAGAGGTTTGGTTGAATTGTTAAATATAAGGCCTCCCCCGAAAGTAAGACCTAGCAAAGTTTTTGTTTGGAAGCATGCCCAACGAACAGAACACTAGAGCTTGCAGGATCGGTAAATGTACGTACCATAGATATTGTTGTACATAGAAACAATGGTAGTAACAAGAAATTCTTGATAAGATTCACAGTTTGTCTGGTTATGCTGGTTTGTGATGACAAATACTGTACAGTATATAATAATTTATTTATTTTTTGTTCAACAATAAATGTGAATTCTTCTTCATGGAAAAATAAGACATCACCTGAAAATAAGACCTAGCAGATTTTTGAGAGCAAAAATTAATATAAGACGCTGTCTTATTTTCAGGGAAACATGGTATGTGTATTTATAAGCACCAAAAAGGAAGTTATAAGCCTCTTTTTATTTCTATGCGTTTTTTTCATATTGTACTTGTTTTCTTTCTGCTTTTGTTTATTTCATTATTATAGTTTCTTAAAATATTTACAAAGGTCAATGTATTTGGAAAGTTCTCAATAAAAATAACAAAAAAGAGTTGTTTTTCCAAGTTAAAATAAACACCTTTGTTGTTTGCAGTTTTTTACAAGGTTCCAATGTCTCTAACTCCCGTGAAAGTTGAAAGGCTGACTGTATATAACCCCTTCTTTCCACTCAGGTTGTGAAGGTGAAACCAAACGACAAGGATGCCAAGATGAAGTACCAGGAGTGCAACAAGATTGTGAAACAGAAGGCTTTTGAGCGGGCCATCGCCAGCGATGAGCACAAGCGGTCCGTGGTCGACTCTCTGGACATTGAGAACATGAGTGAGTTCGGGAGCAGAGGAGAACGTGAGAGTGAAAATGGGAGGGTTTGGCTCCGAAGCGAAGGAGGGGTTTCCTTTCTCTTCCATGAAGCATAATAAGCATCCCATTGCTAAAGCTAGTGACATTAGTTAATCTGACAGGCATTTTGGACTTGCTCAGAGGGGGAACTGAATCTGCATGGCAACAACAAAGGGCGAAAAGGTTGAGCTGCCTGCGGGAGGAACAAGCCCTTTTGTGCTGTCATCCTTGATTGACAGCCATAGGGCCCAGATGCCCAGCATCCCATGTGTCTCCCTAATTTTAGGAGTAGGTGCCTGTCCGTTTTCTGCAATGGAGCTTGTGCTGTTTATCAGTTTCCTAGGTGCTTCTGTGCTGAAGATGCACTTTCAGCATTGTTTTCGAGACTTTGCCTGACTTCTTTGAAATGCAGTCTCATTGCAAAGAATTCTGGGACTTAGTTGCATACTAGGGCTCCATCTTCACTGCCATATACAATACAGATTATCTGTTTTGAACTGGATTATATGGCAGTGTAAACTCATATAATCCAGTTCAAAGCAGATAGTGTGGATTATCTGATTTGATAATCAGGATTATATGGCAGTGCAGATCCAGCCTCAGTTTCTCAACCAGGGTTCCCTGAAATTCTGGGGTTCCATATTGGGGGGAAAAACTCATTTTGAATTGTCATAACTTTAATGCAGGGATTTCCTGTGGCCTGAAAATGAGCTCAAGGCTACTCCAGGGTAAAAAAAGGTTGAGACAGGCTGATCTGTGGAGCATTTGCTCTTTTTTTTGGTGCTCTCTATAAACTAAGGATGGCTTCTAGAAAGTTATTCCAATATTGGAGTGTTGTGTGGTTTCTGGGTTATATGGCCAATGAGTTCTACCAGCATTTTTTTCTGACATTTTGCCTGCATCTGTGGCTGGCATCTTCAGAGGATCTGATGATGGTAAAGCAAGTGGAGTATATATGTGGAGTTTGCAAGTGTTTGGGTGGGATCTATCCATTAGCACGCATCATGGAGATTAAGATCTTCTGCTCTTGATCCCACCTGCTTCGCAAGTGTGGTTGGTGAAGACGAGAGACAGGGTCTTCTCAGTGGTGCCTCCTTGGCTCTGGAACTCTCTCCCCAGTGGAATTAGATCAGCGCCCTCCCTCTTGGCCTTCAGAAAGAAAATAAAGGCATGGTTATGGGACCAAGTGTTTGGCCAGTAAAGTAATGCAGTACAAAAAATAAATATGGAATACAGTAGAGTCTCACTTATCCAAGCCTCGCTTATCCAAGTTTCTGGATTATCCAAGCCATTTTTATAGTCAATGTTTTTAATATATCGTGATAGTTTGGTGCTAAATTCATAAATACTGTAATTACAACATAAGATGACTGCGTATCGAACTGCTTTTTCTGTCAAATTTGTTGTAAAACATGATGTTTGGGTGCTTAATTTGTAAAAGCATAACCTAATTTGATGTTTAATAGGCTTTTCCTTAATCCCTCCTTATTATCCAAGATATTCTCTTATCCAAGCTTCTGCTGGCCCCTTTAGCTTGGATAAGTGAGACTCTACTGTATGTGCAATTGACAATTGGAATGGCCCCAGTCAACGGTTTTAGATCGTGTAATTTTAATGTTTATATTAGGTGGTTTTAATTTTATGTCCTCATGTCTAAATGTTGTTTTATCTTATGTTTAATTGTTGTATTGATCTTAATGCATGTTTATGTTTCTTGTTTAGATTTTATGATTTGGCTTTATATTTATGTCAAGCATTGAACTTTGCCATTATTATGTTGTGAACCGCTTTGAGTCCCCCTGGGGTGGGAAAATTGGTATATAAATACAGTAAATAAATAAAGTAACTGAGAAGATTGTATCATCAGTCTGCCTGGAAGTAGCCCGGCCTTTGTTCCCTTGGCATGGTTATTGCCTGGAGACAATAAACCAGCTGCTAGGAATTGTGGGTGTTGAAGTCCAAAACATCTGGAGGGCTAAAGTTTGCCTATGCCTGATTTAGATGCACCTGAAGGCGTCTCCTACTGTAGGACTTGAAAACTTGTGGGTTAAAGTCTTTCGGTTGAGTGAGTTTGGAAGGGCATCAGGAGGTGCCCTGCCTTTTTGTTTAGGTTCAGAAACTGGTGAGAAGAAGGCCTTCTTGCCTTGTGACTCCCTCTTTTCCAAGGCGAGCCCTGGCCTCTTCCTGCCAGTGACTAATGCCATTTTGCCAGCTGGCTTCGCCGAGGTTTTCGTGCCAGGTCCCAAAATAGACCACAATCTCCCATCATAAATAGATCTCATCACAGAGAGGCTTAATCAGTAAGAATAAAGAGACACCTTTTTTGCAACGGCGCAAGCAAGGCAGCCTTGATCCCTGCATCCGGACTGAACTATGGCACAGTTGCAGTCTGAATTCTCCTGAAATCTGTTTTTTTAAAAAGAAATTCTGCATGCATCCCCTACCTTTGAAGAAAGCTGGAAATAGGATGTTGTGAAAGGCTCGGTTTGGTAGTCCAACCTCAAATGTTCAGAAAGGCAGGACAGAACCCTGATTTTTAATTGTGGGAGTTGAACTCCAAAACACCTGGAGGTCCGATGTTTGTCCATGCCCGCTCTAAACCATCCCTGCCTCTCTTTTCCCAGCCATTGAGGATGAGTACAGCGGCCCCAAGCTGGATGATGGGAAAGTGACCCCCGAATTCATGAAGGAGTTAATGCAATGGTACAAGGATCAAAAGAAGCTTCACAGGAAGTGTGCCTACCAGGTATTTACTCCCCTCTATCCCAGGAATTCTGCCAACCTAGCAGTGTGAAAACATGCAAATGTGAATAGATCCGGTGGGAAGGTAACGGTGCTCCATGCAGTCCTGCCGGCCACATGATCTTGGAGGTGTCTACAGACAATGCTGGCTCTTCGGCTTAGAAATGGAAATGGAACCTTTTAAGATTTCGAAGACACTGTTGACTTATAAGATGCTACAAGGCCATCCTTGACTTTTTCGAAAATCATTTCTGATCATGAAGACTGTCTACTGTACTTGGCTTTAAAGGATTACAAATAAAGTGTGTAGCGCTGCTCAGAATATAAATTCATGTTTATTGATCCCCCCCTCCTCTTTTTCACATCAATAATTCCTCCCACTTTGCATGACTTTTTCTCTCCCTTCTTGCAGATTTTGGTGCAAGCAAAAGAGGTGCTATCGAAACTCCCTACCTTAGTTGAAACAACGTTAAAAGAAGTGAGTGTATCCCTTTGCAGCCAGAAATTATAGAATAAGCTTTAGAGGTCTGTACTTTCAAAATGGATTGAGGTCCACCGATGCTTATACCATAATATGTTATTCTTTGATTTATGGTTTGTTTATTTGCTTTTTTGGTCGCACTTTACAACACTAAATGTTTGCCACTGTATGTTGTGAGCCGCCCTGAGTCTCCATTGGAAAGATAGGGCAGGATAGAAATGAGGTTTTTATTATTATATTACTAGCTTGGGTATCTGACGTTGCCTGGGTTATTTGAAAAAGTCATTTTTTTAACTGCGCAAAATGCATAAGGTTGTGGGTGAACTACAACTGACATCATGCCAGGTTAACCCTAAGAAACTCCATCAGTACTTAATGTGTGTTATGTTGGGCAGGTTTGCTCTAGATGCATCATTGGTGGGATTCAGTGTGGTCTCTGGCTGTAGGGTGAACTACAACTCCCACTATGGTGAGTCAGTCCCCTCAAACCCCTCCAGTAGGTTGGGTTAGTCATGGGGGTTCTGTGTGCCAAGTTTGGTCCAGGTCCATCATTGGTGGAGGTCACAGTTTCCTGGTTGTGGATGAACTACAACTCCCAGAAAGGAAGGCTAGTTTCCCCCAAACTCCTCCAGTAATCAAATTTCAGCATATCAGTTTGATGTGCCAATTTTGGTCCAGATCCATTGGTGTTTGGGTTCACACTGTTCTCTGGATGTAGGTGAACTACAACTCCCCCAAATCAAGGTGAATTTCCCCAAAGACCTCCAGTATTTTTTTCCTGCTCATGTGGGCTCTGATAGCCCAGTTTGGTCCAATTCTATCTTTGGTGTAGTTCAGAGTACTCATTGGTTGCAGGTGAACTATAAATCCTAATACCTACAACTCCAGCATTTCCAGGTGAATTCCCCTCAAAACCCACCAGGATTCAAATGTGGGCATGTCGGGTATGCATGCCAAGTTAGGTCCAGATCCATCATTGTTTGGGTTCATGGTGTGCTCTGGATGCTGGTGAACTACAATTCCTATAAATCCCTCCAAAGACTTCCAAGTATTTTTTTGTTAGTCATGGCGGTTCTGTGTGCCAAGTTAGTTCCAGGTCCATCGTTGGTGGAGTTCAGAGTGCTCCCATATTGCAGGTGAACTATACATGCTGAATTCTCCCCAAACCTGTCTAGTATGTTCAGTTGCTGATCAATTCCTCCGTTTGCTGTGTGCCATAGAAAAGAATAGAAAAGGGTTAAGGGAGAGGCAGTGGGCGGAGTCATGCAAATTCCACACCAATGGAGAAAGGCAGAAACACTGGGCAGAGCCAGCCCTAGGTATTTTTCAAGTGTAGACGAACAGAATTTTGCCCCCCCCCCAAAACCAATCACTGAAAAATAAAAGTGTTGGATAAGCGAAAATGTTGGATAATGAGGGATTAAGGAAAAGCCTATTAAACATCAAATTACATTAAGATTTTACAAATTAAGCACCAAAACATGTTTTACAACAAATCAACAGAAAAAGCAGTCTCGACTGTGCCCCCGTATGTTATGCACCCGAAGCGACCGCTTAATTCGCCTCATTGTTGGACCGGCTCTGACACTGGGATATCTGTGGTGGAGGAAAAATACAAAATCTGGGATGAAATTATTCCCGTATGAAACCCTTCACTTGGATAGTGGGCAGGACATTGGCAGGCTCTTGAATATGTTCACTGCACTCATTTTTTTTTTTCATGTCAGGAGCAACCGGAGTTGCTTCTGGAGTGAGAGAATTGGCCGTCTGCAAGGACGTTGCCCAGGGGACGCCCGGATGTTTTGATGTTTTACCATCCTTGTGGGAGGCTTCTCTCATGTCCCCGCATGGAGCTGGAGCTGATAGAGGGAGCTCATCCATGCTCTCCTCGGGTGGGATTCGAACCTGGCAGCCTTCAGGTCAGCAACCCAACCTTCAAGTCGCAAGGCTTTTATCCCCTAGGCCACCGGAGGCTCCACTGCGCTCATTATAACCTGCAGTGTCATTGGAGGGAGGGCCATTGGTGTCTCCTGAGTGGTGGGAGCTATAGCTGTTGGTGGAAGTGGGAGTTTGTCTGTGTAAGTAGTCACCCCAGACACATACATACATTTTTAATTTATTATATGTATAGATTATAATAGAGGTGTGGTCTTTAAGATTCCACAAGTCCTGTAGTTACTTCTGGCCAAGTTACTTTTTGTCCTGATTGTGTCAAGGGGGAAAACATCCTAGAGGAATGAGTTTGGCCACAACCATGTCATCATCCCTTGGAATTGAATAGAGGGAAACTAGGGCATGTTGCAAAGAAATACCTTTAATTCGGCCTTTTGTCTCTTCTCCATATTATCTATTCTTTCTTTTCTCCAGACAGAGAAAATCACAGTCTGTGGAGACACCCACGGCCAGTATTACGACCTCCTGAACATATTTGAGTTGAATGGGCTGCCAGCAGAAACGAATCCCTATGTATCCTTTCTTGGTGCTCCGTTCTGGGGAAAAAATCTGTTCCTGGTTTGAAAGTTATTTCCTGTTTAATTGTGTGGGACTTACTTTGAAAGCAGTTGTTCTATTCCAGAAACTTTGTTTCTGTAACTAAGAGTAGAACTATTCTTTCCTTCAGTCTAAAGACTTCATTTGTAAGCTCTAGTTTGTAGTGCAGTTTTCTTGTACTGCAGTTTTCTTGTACTGATTCTTTGTTTGCTGTGCTTTGAGGAGTTGTGTTGTTGTTGTTGTTGTTGTTGTTATGAGCTCCTCTAAAGCAGCTGATCCTAACCTGCTAAACGTCTCGTTACTCTACTCTATCCTTTGGTTAATGTCCATCTTGCTTTCCTTTGCTCTGGATAGAGTGCAGGGTAGGAGAAAGAAAGGGAAAATGTTTCCAGATTGATGCAAAAGGGCCTGTTTCTCCCTTTTATTTATTTTTCCTGAGCACAGTCTCTTCATCGTGGTAGATATTCAACGGGGATTTTGTTGACCGCGGCTCCTTCTCGGTGGAGGTGATATTAACGCTGTTTGGTTTTAAGCTGCTATACCCAGACCATTTCCACCTACTTCGAGGTAAGGCTCTTCCCAATGGGTCTTCTTTTGCTTGTTTATCTGCCCTGTCTCGGGCAGGGAAGGACAGCCATTCACTTTTAATACATTTTAATGAGCAAGTGGAACAACAGAGTTTTAAAAAAATACTTTCCAAGCTTGTGAGTGTTACTCCAATCATGGCAACCAGGTCTTGCTTAAGGCATTGAGCGGCCAACTTTCTTTTCAGTGTCGCAAATTTTATTATTTACAGTGTTTATATTTCTCCCTTTTCACTCCGAAGGGGACTCAGGGCAAATCACAGAACAGACCTATGCGGCAAATATTCAATGCCATTTATAGACTGACAAGACAGACAGTTGTACATAGATAGAGGTATATACCCTGTTTCCCCGAAAATAAGACATCCCCAGAAAATAAGACCTAGTAGAGGTTTTGCTGAATTGCTAAATATAAGGCCTCCCCCGAAAGTAAGACCTAGCAAAGTTTTTGTTTGGAAGCATGCAGGATCGGTAAATGTACATGCCATAGATTGTTGTACATGGAAATAAAGGTAGTAACAAGAAATAAATAAATAAATAATATAATATAATATAATATAATAATAACTTTATTCTTGTATCCCACCTCCATCTCCCAGAAGGGACTCAGGGCAGCTGACACAGGGACAAGCCCAACAACAACATAAATTTACATACGAACAGAAATTTAAAACAGTAACTTAAAAACAGTATAGCAATAAAATATAATATAGAAATTCTTGAAAGGATTCAGAGTTTGGTTATGCTGTTTTGTGATGACAACTACTGTACAGTAGATAATAAATTTTCATTTTTAAAAAATTCAACCATAAATGTGAATTCTTCTTTGTGGAAAAATAAGACATCCCCTGAAAATAAGACCTAGCGCCTCTTTGGGAGCAAAACTTAATATAAGATACTGTCTTATTTTCGGGGAAACAGGGTATAGGTTTTTCCCAATCTTCAGCATCTTGGAGACTTGTGCTCAGTTCTGGCCATGTGGAATGGGGGTGTGCTGTTGCTCCATCTCCCTGCCAGAGAGCTTTGTTTGTAAACTTCCTCCTTGATCGAATCACCGGCATTTTTCAGGCATTTCTTTATGGGTGCCTTAATACTTCTCCGCTTGTAAGTGGTACCTATTATCTATTTATTCACATTTTGCTTTCAAACTGCTGGGTAGGCAGAAGCTGGACCAAAAGCCAGGAGCTCACCCTGACCCGGGCCTTGAACTGTCAACCTTTCAGTTGATAATATTTATTGCAGCTGGTGGTTTAACCTGCTATGCTAAGGTCCGGCCCGGTTTCATTGATGCCTTTTTGTGGGCCAAAGCTTGGATCGTGTGTGCAGTTTGGACCAACTCTGTTGGTGTCAAGTAGTATTTAGCCAAGGATGTTTCATGGTAAATGGGAGCCAAGATGAAGAAAAATGAGCCTCTCCCTGTTGGGCACCAAAAAATGTTGATGCACATAGTCCTTTTTACTTCTCAGTAAAAACTAGAAATTGAGGAGATTAAAATTCAATAGTTTATTCTGCAGAAGAACTAAGGGATGGTTTTCAATCAAGAAGTGCCTCGTTTGACTGCTTCTGAATCATGGGTTTTGTGGTATCAAATTTATGCAAATACGCACACACGAACATACGAAACCCAATTTTCTTTTCCCCCGTCTGTCTCTAATTTTTGCCTCTCACCCCAGTGCCTCTGTGTCTCTTTTCTGTTCTGTAAACAATCCTGTGTTCCCAGACCATCCTTGTGTTTCTAAAGCACAATTCCTGCACACTTTCCCATCTTTATTAATATTATTATTATCAGTGACACAAAGAGTTAGTATGACACAGCAAACGAGATCTATATGCTGGATTTCGTATCACAAAATCACAAGTCGAACACTTCCTAAGTGTTTAGCACTGTGTGATGTATTTTCGGATGATGTGTGCAGATCCCAGTCAGGTGGCCTTTTGCAGTTGACAGATCGTGATTTTGTCAATGTTTATTGTTTCCAAATGCCGACTGAGATCTTTTGGCACGGCACCCAATGTGCCCATCACCACCGGGACCACCTGCACTGGTTTCTGCCAGAGCCTTTGCAGTTCGATCTTGAGGTCCTGATAGCAGCTGAGTTTTTCCTGTTGTTTTTCGTCAATTCGACTGTCACCTGGTATGGCAACATCAATAATCCAAACTTTTTTCTTTTCCACAACCATGAGGTCTGGTGTCTTGTGTTCCAAAACTTTGTCAGTCTGGATTTGAAAGTCCCACAGTATTTTTGTGTGCTCATTTTCTACTACCTTTGCAGGTTTGTGATCCCACCAGTTCTTTACTGCTGGCAGGTGGTATTTGTGACTTAAATTCCAATGAATCACTTGGGCCACATAGTTGTGCCTCTGGTTGTAGTCCACCTGTGCGATTTTCTTACAGCAGCTAAGGATATGATCAATAGTTTTGTCAGCTTCCTTTCACAGTCTGCATTATTATTATTATTATTATTATTATTATTACTACTACTATTATTATTATTTTGAAAATGGAAATCTCCATAACCTTTTGGAGATTTTATGATCTTTGGAAAGGCATGACGTTAGAAGTCAAAACCTTTTCAAAAAATAATCCATAACCTTTTGGGAAAATGACATTCATGCAAGGGAATTATGTTTCTCAGCTGTTAAACTGATGTAGCTAGATATCCCTAATAGGGACAAAGATATGCCAAAAACATATATAGTAGAGCTTCAGAAATGTTATTTTTTAATTGCCCAAAAAATCTATTCTCCCTTAAAATATATTTGTTTTTAAATCATGCACTGAAGAGACAAAAATAAATAGACTTCTTTAAAAGTAACATACAGTAGACTCTCACTTATCCAGCATAAACGGGCCGGCCGAATGTTGGATAAGCGAATATGTTGGATAATAAGGAGGGATTAAGGAAAAGCCTATTAAACATCAAATTAGGTTATGATTTTACAAATGAAGCACCAAAACATCATGTTAGACAACAAATTTGGCAGAAAAAGTAGTTCAGTACGCAGTAATGCCATGTAGTAATTACTGTATTTATGAATTTAGCACCAAAATATCACGATATATTGAAAACATTGACTACAGAAATGCGTTGGATAATCCAGAACGTTGGATAAGCGAGTATTGGATAAGTGAGACTCTACTGTAGTTGGTTTACTCAAAACTTCATGTATTCAGCATACAGGTACCTTTCTTATCAGTCCAATTACAGATAGGATTTGAAGTAGTCTCTCTGTAGGTAACACAGGCATTTTTCTTAGAATCAACAGTACAAAGTCCAAAGCATCTCTCTGGTCTGAGAGTCTAACAGAGTCTCTGTAATCTGTTTCAACTAACTTCTAAAAGCATATATCTGTTTCTACTGAAATTTCTAAGCATACAGTTTCTACTGAAGTCTAAAGCATACCACCATTCTAAAATGGAGTCTGAGTCCTGAACAATCCCAGATCTGATCACATGGTCTTCAGCCCCTCCCACAACAAAGAGTTAAGGAAAACTACATACCAATACACACATATGCAATACAGTAAGCAATCTGAATTATATACACAACAAACAACTAGTGGAGGTTGCTATTGCCAACATTATTACATTTATTTATACCACTCTTGAACTCTCCTGAAGGAGACTCAAAGCGGCTTGACATAAATCACTAGCTGTGCCCGGCCATGCGTTGCTGTGGCAAAGTATAGTGGTATGGGAAATAAAGTATTGAGGAATTGGTGGTAGTTAAGGTAAAGGCAAAGGTTTTCCCCTGGCATTAAGTCCAGTCGTGTCTGACTCTGGGGGTTGGTGCTCATCTTGAGTCTACACTGCCATATAATCCAGTTGAAATCAGATAATCTGTATTTTATAGGCAGTGTGGCAGAGGCCTGATTGAAGTGGCCCTGGGCTAAGTGGGTTGCTAGGAGACCAAGTGGGTGGAGCTTAGCCTTCTAACTGACAGTAGACTAAGTGGGTGGAACTTAGCCTTCTAACTGGTAGCAATTGGATAAAAACAATTATTCCTCTCCCTCTAATTAGGACTTTCTTTTTCTTTCCTTTTTGTTGTATGAACGTAGAGGCATGGATGAGGGGTTGTGCTGCCAAGTTTAGTGTTTCTGGGATGTGTAGTTTTGTTGTTTTGTCATAGGCCGAAATTTCATTACCCTTTTATATATATAGATTAGCATACAGTTTAAAAGATACAAATATGCAAACATTAAAACAGGATTAAATATAAACATATTTTTAAAAATTCACAGTTAAAATCCATTAAAACATATTCAAAGTTAAAAACCACTGTTGGGTCAGTCTGAACTCTCTCCTAACCTCTCACACAAATCTCTCTCATCCTGGGAATGCTTTAGCAACGCTTCTTCTCTTTCCACATTTTTCACTCTTTATCCTCCTGTTCCTTTTTACCCATTCTAACTTCTTCCTGTGGAATTTACATTTCCTAGTCCCAACACTGTTTTCTCCTGATTTCCCCCCTTGCCTGCCTTTCCAGGGAACCACGAAACCGATAATATGAACCAAATTTACGGGTTTGAAGGCGAAGTGAAGGCCAAATACACAGCCCAGATGTTTGAGCTCTTCAGCGAAGTGTTTGAGTGGCTTCCTCTGGCGCAGTGCATCAACGGCAAAGTGTTGGTAAGATGGGCTTTCCGCTTAATAGGTGGGAAGGCAAACTTGGGCCCTCCAAGTGTTTTGGACTTCAACAATTGCTAACAGCCAGTAGATAAGCTCTTCATGTATTTTACTACTGCAGTTAGAATTGTATTTGCTAGGACATGGAGACAAAGTGAGACACCAGACAGAGAAGAATGGATAGCAAGGCTGATAGACATTATGAATATGGATACGTTAACCTTATGGATATCTAAATCACAAGGAAAAGGCATTAAAACTACAGATTGGACTTTCTTTAAGGACTGGCTGAAGGAAAACAAAGTAAAATCATAATATAAGTACGACCACAATAGACTCTCAAGGCGTTGCAGAGAGAGCGAAAGGAAAGAGAAGATTATTGGACTGCAAAGAAGAAAATCAGTTTTGTTTCTCTTTTCTTAAACCACCCTGAAGAAGAATGGAAGGACAAACTCAAATTATTTTTTTTATTTTTTTATTTTTTTTTATTTTTCTTTACATTTTTTATTTTTTTATTGTTCCATTTTTTCTTTCTATCTTTTTTCTTATCTTTCCCTTTCCCCCTTGCTCTCTAGATATATATATATATATATCGAGTATAAGCATAGTTTTTCAGCCCTTTTTTTAAGACTGAAAAAGTCCCCCTCGACTTATACTCGGGTGAGAGTCCTGGTTGGCTTATATTTGGGTCAGCTTAAACTTGAGAATATATGATACATTTATTATTTTTCTCTATTATTGTTGCTACTATTACATTTATTTTACTCTATTTTTATTATTATTAATACATTTATTATTTTACCCTGATCTTATTATTATTATTGCATTTATTATTTTACTCTATTATTACATGTATTATTTTCCTGTATTTATTATTATTATTACATGTATTATTTTACTCTATTATTATTAAAAGGATTCATATGCACATTTACATTGAAGAAGATGAGAATAATGATTTGATCAGACTTGGAAAGTCTTATCTTAAATTTGAGCTTTATGTAAATATTCAAAAACATTTAACCTATGGATGCCTCAATTAATGTAATTTTATTGGTATCTATTTTTATTTCTGAAATTTACCACCCTCGGCTTATACTGGAGTCAATGTTTTCCCAGGTTTTTTTGTGGTAAAATTAGGTGCTTCGGCTTATATTCGGGTCGGTTTATACTCGAGTATATCCGGTATATCTTTTTTACTACCAGTATATGTATTAAAAATCCTCAATAAAATATATTTAAAAAATAGGAATTGTTGGAGATGAAGTCCAAAACATCTGGAGGTCCAAAGTTTGCCGATGCTTGCGTTACTCCATTGGTGATCCTGCTGTGTTCTTCCTCCTCTTTCCTCCCCTTAAATAGATAATGCACGGTGGGCTTTTCAGTGAAGATGGAGTAACGTTAGATGATATCAGGAAGATCGAAAGGAATCGGCAACCTCCAGATTCAGGTAAATAATACGGAGGGTGAACTCCACGGCATCACATTTCTGAGCGGGATTAACTGCTCCCTGTATGGGCTGTTGCCCAGCAGATGAAATCTTGGTTTGTTTTGGCATATTTGTGGATTTCATGCATGCCTAAATTGAACTCGAAAAGAAATTCTGTGTTTCTGGTATCTTTAATTTACTTTTTCACATTCTCGTTGGCAGGTCCCATGTGTGACTTACTCTGGTCAGACCCTCAACCTCAGGTAAGGCCTGCTTTGGCAATCCTTTCATTCTCCCTGCGCTTTAGCCTGGTGTAACACTCCTAGGCAACGCGAACACTGGGAACCAACACAAAGGCCAATAAACAATCTAATATCTTTATTAAAGCAATAAAAGTTTCAAACAAAAATAAGCAGAATAGATAGTCAAGCAGTTGACCTTTTAGAAAAGATCAGAAGTAGTCCAAAGAATGAAAGTTTTATGTCCAATATTAGAGTCCAAAGTCCAGAATCCAATAACCGAAACACATTCAAACTTATTGGAAGTTTGAGTGGGGAAAGGAGCAAAGTTCCTCAGGAAAGTACTTGAAGTAATAGTCCAAAACAAAGTTTCAAGGCAAGGCTAAGGCTGTTCGTGATGGATCAGAAATGCAGTCCAAACTTGGCAAGGGACGAGGCACAACGCCCGGTCTGCTCGAGAGTAAGCGTGCCAGCAGGCCGCTTAGAAGCTCAGGATCAAGAGACAATGTATTCTTCAATCAGAAGTTCAGTTGACACCGCAACAGAGATTCACTGCGCAGAACTTTTATTGAAGTCCAAGAGCTCCCCCAAAGCAGGTGCGTGACACCCCAAATCTTCCCAAGAGAAACGAGCTGCTAACAACTAGGCGCCAGATGCCTGCCTCCCCAATTCTTCCCAAGAGAACTGGCTTAGCCACAATCTCCTCGCTCTACTAATATCACACTTCTCCTTAAACTTTGTCTTCGAGAGCTATCTGTTTGGAAAGTAGCCCTTCTATCAAATTCTAAACTCTCCGGAGATCCGGGAAGAGCCGGCAACATTTCAAGGGCATTCCTAATTGTCTCTGGCTCGGCAATGTCAACAGGAGACATCTGGAAAGGGATTGAATCTTGCTAAGGTGGGAAAAAACCCAAATTCTCTTCAGTTTGATCAGCAATGGCTGCGGGATCAGGGGGCAAAGGTGCCTGAGACATCAAACCTGGTTCAAATGTTTGCCAGACATCCTAGGAACTCCTTCTCTCCTCTGTCCAACTCAGATCTCAACTAGTTCCAGATTAAGGACAATCATGCTTTGCATAAGGTTGGGTGCCAAGCTGTACATTGCTATAGGACAAGTAGGGGGAAAATGTTCCAAGAGAATAAACAAGAAGCCATTTTTGGAGATAACACATAAGAAGAAGGCTTTGATCCATATACAGTTCAGGCGTGTAAATTTGATCTCTTTGTTACAGGATGGGTTCAAGCAGGAGACAGTAACCTGCCGATCCCATTTTTGCCTGTAAGATTGCCTTATTGAAGGTGGAGAAAGAGTAGTTGGGGATACAGTTGGATGTACCTTGTCTAGATTGGGTTATTCGTTAAGCTAAGCACAGACACCTTTGCATGCCTTCCTCCTTGTCTCGCCTCCTCCAGAATGGCAGGTCGATCAGCAAACGGGGTGTGAGCTGCCAGTTCGGGCCCGACGTCACCCAAAGCTTCCTGGAACGCAACCATTTAGACTACATCATCCGCAGCCACGAAGTCAAGCCCGAGGGATATGAGGTGGCCCACGACGGCAAGTGCGTCACCGTGTTCTCGGCCCCCAACTACTGGTGAGTGAGTGAATGGAAAACCATATATACTACAGACTGTGTGGTGGTTGGGGGCACTCTTTGGTGAATTATTTGTCGTACTATTGGATAAACACAGATGTCTATATAGATAATCTACTATATCAGTCTACAGTCTATATGTTAGTCTATGTTTTGTTGTGCAAAGGACACAAACATTGTTGAAAAACAATTAAATATTAATAATAGATAGATAGATAGATAGATACGTTTATTGATTAGTCCACTGACCGTGTCAACAATAAAAGACAAAAATGCACAGACAAATAGATACTAATCACTATCCTAAAACTCCTGTAATGGTTAACTAAAATAAATTACAATAAAACTTGATTAAATAAATAAATTACAATATTGTCCTGCAGTGAAAACCAGCACAATGTAGTGGCCTTGGGATGTTAGGCTAGCATTCCGGGAGGCCTCTTTTTTCCCCTTCCTAATTCCAACCATGGGACAGGTTTGGAACAAGTCACTATTTCCCCCACCTGTTTTTGATGCCAACTGCCCTTACATCTTTCAGTTTGAGACTTGACTGTACTAACAGCTCTTTCCCCTTTTTTTGACCATTTCTTGCTAGTGACCAGATGGGCAATAAAGGTTCCTACATCCACTTGAAAGGCTCAGACCTGCGGCCGGAATTCCACCAGTTCACAGCAGTGGTGAGTGCACTTTTCCTGTAGAATTATCTGGTCCAGATGCTCAGAACTGCCATGGTGTTTTGGACTCCATCTCCTACAATTCCTAACAGCCGGTTAGGAATTGTGGGAGTTGAAGTCCAAAACACCTAGAAGGCTAAAGTTGGCCCTTCTGCCTTTGTGCACCAAAAGCACTAGCAAAACACCCCTTAATAATTAAAGCCATTTATCCACCGTGGGGGCTGGATAAATGGCTTTGATGGGCTGCGTGTGGCCCGCGGGCCGTAGTTTGGGGACCCCTGACTTAAATATTTGCCCGACTCCTTATTTAATGTTGCAGTTTCTGGCTTCTCTAACTGGCCTTGAGGCCCTGCACTTTTTGAGTCAGGTCTTTCCCAGAGAGAACCATCATTTCTCTGATTTCAATCTTCCTCGCTTTGTGCCCCAGGAAATCTCACAAATCTCTCTAAACCAGGGGTCCCCAAACTAAGGCCCGGGGGCCAGATGCGGCCCTCCAAGGTCATTTACCTGGCCCCCGCCCTCAATTTTATAATATAATATTTTATATCATTTTAATAATATAGTGTATTTACATATAATATTGATAATAATATTATAATGTTATACAATATAATACTAATACCATATAATAATATTAATTATATGTTATTTATTACATATAATATTACAGTATAGTGCAGGGGTCTCCAAACTATGGCCTGGGGGCCGGATGCAGCCCTCCAAGGTCATTTACCTGGCCCCCGCCCTCAGTTTTATAATATAATATTTTTATATCATTTTTAATAATATAATATGTTGTATATACATATAATATTGATAATAATATTATAATGTTATACAATATAACATTAATAATAATACCATATAATAATATTAATTATATGTTATATATTACATATAATATTACAGTATAATGGTATCGTTCTTTATATATATAAAAGGCTAATGGAATCGCGGCACCGAGCAAAGCAACAAAAGTAAAGGCCCCCCAACCTCCAAATTTGACAACACAACCCATCATCCACGCGTTAAGGTTGAAACAACACAAAATCACGTAACGCACCTCCACATGGACAGAACCCACAACGCACCATCGGGAGCCATGCCAGGAGGCAAAGAGAAGCCCTCATGGCCTGCACGGAAAAGGAAAGGCAGGCAATGGGAAAAAGCTGTCCCCCGGGTCCTAGCGCCCGCCCATCCGAATTATTTACAGTAGAGTCTCACTTATCCAAGCCTCGCTTATCCAAGTTTCTGGATTATCCAAGCCATTTTTGTAGTCAATGTTTTCAATATATCATGATATTTTGGTGCTAAATTCCGAAATACAGTAATTACAACATAACATTAATGCATATTGAATTACTTTTCCTACCAAATGTGTTGTCTAACATGATGTTTTGGTGCTTATCTCAATATCTCCACCATAAAAATAATAATACAATCCTACAGTCACACAGATAGCAGAGACCCCTAAAAGCCATCCAGTCCAACCCCTTCCTGCCATGGAGAACACAATCCAAACATTCCCAACAGATGGCCATACAGCCTCTTGATAATAACAATGCTAATATCACGAAATCCTTATGTTTGCATACAGCCCTAAGAATCATCCAGTACAACCTCCTTCTACCATGCAAGACCACACCATCCAAACACTCCTGACAGATGGCCATCCAATATCTCCATAATCTCCACCATAAAAATAATAATACAATCCTACAGTCACACAGATAGCAGAGACCCCTAAAAGCCATCCAGTCCAACCCCTTCCTGCCATGGAGAACACAATCCAAACATTCCCAACAGATGACCATACAGCCTCTTGATAATAACAATACTAATATCACGGAATCCTTATGTTTCCAGACAGCCCTAAGAATCATCCAGTACAACCTCCTTCTACCATGCAAGACCACACAATCCAAACACTCCTGACAGATGGCCATCCACCCACTATATAATAATCATGATGATAATAAAGATAATAATCATGATGATAACAGCAACAACAATAATAATAATAATCATAGAACTATACCATCCAATAATTTGGACACACCCCTAACGGCCATCCACCCCAACCCTTTCTACTATGCACCAAGACACAATCTAACCATTCACAACACTTGGACAACGTATGCATACTATACAATACTACACAGCGACAAAGACCCCCTCTATTCCCACCACTTTTACATTACACAAACAACCAAATACATACTAAACATAAAGACAACCATACAACAGACATTCAATACCACCACTAACTCAAATTTCTCACCAACACCACCAGACAAAGCCACAGCAACGCGTGGCCGGGCACAGCTAGTAGTAATATATAATGCTAATATTGTGCTATGCTAATAATATAATATATTGTATGTACATACAGCTGCTCTGAGTCCCCTTCAGGGTGAGAAGGGCGGGATATAAATGTAATAAATAAATGTAGTAAATGAATAAATAATTTTAGACCTAGGCTTGCCCAAAGTCTGAAATGACTTGAAGGCACACAGCAACAACAATCCTAATTCACTTGACTATCTCATTGGCCAGAAGCAGGCCCACACTTCCCATTGAAATCCTGATAGGTTTATGCTGGTTACAATTGTTTTCATTTTTAAATATTGTATTGTTCTTTCATTGTTGTTGTTTTGCACTACAAATAAGACATGTGCAGTGTGCATAGGAATTTGTTCGGTTTTTTTTCCAAATGATAATTCGGCCCCTCAACAGTCCGGATTGTGGACTGGCTTTAAAAGTTTGAGGACCATCAGTGAACCATCAGCCCCAGACTCTACTAAAACAAGGATGTCCTATAAAAACAAAGTTGTGGCAGTTTAATAAACTTTTGCCATGTTTTTATGATAGAACCAATTAGGAAACAACATTTATAACCCAGGAACAAAAATGGCTCACCGGCCTTTTCTTCCTCCTCTCCCGCCAGCCTCATCCAAACGTCAAGCCAATGATGTATGCCAACTCGCTGCTACAGCTGGGGATGATGTGAGCTGCCCACCCGTCGCTGCCGCCTCCGCCGCCCTTTCCTCCCCTTCAGTCAGGAGACCCCCCATTTTGCGCTCAGCAAACGACTGTGGTTTTCCTTTTCTCAATTATTATTTTTTTGGTTCCAATTTCTTCCAGCATCAGCCTTCATTACAAAGCAGGGGGGGCAGGAGAATGGAGGGAGAGCGGGTGTTAATGCCCTGAACATCAATTCCAGGGGCTGGGGTTGCATATGTAACGCACGCCCTTCCACCTCATACAAAAAAAGGTAGGGCATGGACCCTTCTTTTTTTTTTCTGTCAATGCACTAGCGGCACAAGAGGAAACGGCAGCCAGAGTGTAACAAAATGAATTTTTAAAAAATATATATATTGGAAGATTGTATTTATTCCCTACAATCTACTGTTTGTTTTGTTTTTTTCTTTCCCCCCTGGTCGTTCTGCTCATCCTCCTTTATGAACAAGACTTCCTTTCCAGGCCCAATATCCAGAAGAGAGAAGATCATTGGTTCTCAACCTTTGGGTCCCCAGAGGTTTTGGCCTTCAACTCCCAGAAATCCTAACAACTGGTAAACTGGCTGGGATTTCTGGGAGTTGTAGGCCAAAACACCTGGGGACTCAGAAGTTGAGAACCACTGGAGAAGATGGATGAAGGGTTGGTTGGCACTGTCTTATGGTGATACTGATAAGGACAAATAGCTTCCTATGCTCAGTTCTGTGTCCTCTCGGTTGCTATCAAGGACCAGACCCATATTTCAGGGAAGAAGAGTGAAAAGGAAGTGATTCAGACTATAGAGAGGCCATTGGTCTTAGCTTGGAAGGGAAGAAATGAGAGCATACTCCAAGCAGCTGGATATTTGTGGTCTGAATTGCCACAAACACACCTCATTTCATTGTGTTATCAAAGACCCAAATTGTATTCAAGTGCAGTGAAAAAAAAAAGGCATTTAACACATGCCCAAAGGCACAATCCTGTGTATGCCTTCCGGAGTGTAGGGATGGAGACATAATATTATGTCGTTGAAGGCTTTCATGTCCAGAATCACTGGGTTGCTGTGAGTTTTTCGGGCTGTATGGCTATGTCCCAGAAGCATTCTTTCCTGATGTTTCACCCACATCTATGGCAGGCATCCTCAGAGGTTGTGAGGTCTGTTGGAAACTAGCCAAGTGGGGTTGATATAACCGTGGAATGTCCAGGTTGGGAGAAAGAACTCTTGTCTGTTTGAGGCAGGTGTGAATGTTGCCATTGGCCACCTTGGTTAGCATTGGATACCCTTTCAGCTTCAATGTCTGGCTGCTTCTTGCCTGGGGGAATCCTTTGTTGGGAGGTGTTAGCGGGCTCTGAATGACTCATGTCTGGAATTCCACCATTTTCTGAGTGTTGTTCTTTATTTACCTTCTTGATTTTAGATTTTTTTTAAATACGGGTAGCCAGATTTTGTTCCTTTTCATGGTTTCATTCATTTTCGTTCATTTTTAACAGAAAGGAGGAAACCATGAAAATGAACAAAATCTGGCTACCACCAGTATTCAGGAAAGCCTAAAATCAGGGCAGTAAATCAAGAACAGCAGAGGAATTCCAGCAGTTGAAGTCCCAAACACCTGGAGGGCCGAAGTTTGCCTATGCAATGAGATATCCGACTATTAAAGTGTTGTTATTCTACTTTTGAGAATCCTGAGATTTGCAGTTCAGTGAGGCTCGAGAACTCCCTGGCGGAGCATGACAAACTGCAAATCCCAGGATCCAAGAGGAGGCAAGAAATAGAATTTAAAGTGGGATAACAACTCTTTAATCGTGTAGTGCTGTCTTGATTCATTCATTCAGCAGATGAATGAATGAATCAGGGCCAACACCTCCCAACAAAGGATTCCCCCAGGCAGGAATCAGCCAGGCCTTGAAGCTACAAGACCATTAAATGCGAATGAAGGTGATTAATGACAACATTCACACTTGCCTCCAACAGACAAAAGATCTTTTTTCCCACCCTGGACCTTCCACGGATATATAAACCCCACTTGGATAGTTTCCAACAGACCTCACAACCTCTGAGGATGCCTGCCATAGATGCGGGCGAAACGTCAGGAAAGAATGTTTCTGGAACATGGTCACACAGACCGGAAAACTCACAGCAACACACCTCATTTCCAGGAAGCGGAGATCTTTGGATGGAGCACAAACTCAAGATTTAACTCTCTGCGGCCCATCCGAAAAGGATGCCAGTCCCAAAAGGCAAATGTTAGATGAATATTGGAGTGTATTCCCAAGTATTGTGGCCTTTGAAATTTCCAGGAAGGAAGGAAAGGTCTCTCCCTCCCTCCTGATTTATTTTAGGCTGCCATCAGGGATGCTATACAAGTTTTCCCATCCTTTCTTAGGTGAAAAACGTGGGCAACAAATCCAGCCCAAGGTGTTTAAAGAGCTCTCCAAGGTGCTGAACTTTGGAGACATCCCTTTAATACAGGGGTCCTCAAACTTTTAAAGCAGAGGGCCGGTCCACAATCCTTCAGACTGTTGAGGGGCCGAATTATCATTTGAAAAAAAAAATCCAACAAATTCCTATGCACACTGCAAATGTCTTATTTGTAATGCAAAACAACAACAACAATGAAAGAACAATACAATATTTAAAAATGAAAACAATTGTAACCAACATAAACCTATCAGGATTACAATGGGAAGTGTGGGCCTGCTTCTAGCCAATGAGATAGTCAAGTTAATTAGGATTGTTGTTGTTGTTATGTGCCTTCAAGTCATATCAGACTTTGGGCGAGCCTAAGTCAAAAATTATTTATTTATTCGTTTACTACATTTATTTACTACATTTATATCCTACCCTTCTCACCCTGAAGGGGACTCGGAGCAGCTGTATGTACATACAATATATTATATTATTAGCATAACACAATATTAGCATTATATATCATCATATTGAACTATACCACTATACTGTAATATTATATGTATTATATAACATATATTTAATATTATTATATGGTATTATTAGTATTATATTGTATAACATGATAATATTATTATCAATATTATATGTATATACAATATATTATATTGTTAAAACTGATATAAAAATATAATATTATAAAACTGAGGGCAGGGGCCAGGTAAATGACCTTGGAGGGCCGCATCCGGCCCCCGGGCCTTAGTTTGGGGACCCCTGCTTTAATACATACTGATATGAGAGCTGCAAGCCACTGCTGCAGGCATGGGCAAACTTGGGCCCTCCAGGTGTTTTGGACTTCAGCCGGTAGGCTGTTAGGAATTGTGGGAGTTGAAGTCCAAAACACCTGGAGGGCCCAAGTTTGCCCATATCTGCACTTCAAATCTATGTGGATTGGTCTACCTGCGAAAATAGAGCAAAACTTTCTTCCTGATGGCAGATTTGCAGGGATTTATTCCGGAAGAGGAATCTAGAACCGGCCTATATAATGTTCTAGGTCTCCCAACCTCGCCTGTCTTTCCTCTTGTCTAGCACACAGTTGGCACTGTGCGAAGATAGGAATTCATCTGGACACTTGACCACTCTCCAGTCCAGACTTTATTTTGGTTTAAGAAATCTAGATTGGCAAATTTGTGCTCTCTTTTGTCTGGAATGGAGACAGTGAACACTTCCTTAGGCCAGAATATTGGGTGGGTGTTTGGGGGAATGCTCTGTCTTTGTTGGATTTCCAGTTCAGGACAGCACTACACG
This sequence comes from Anolis carolinensis, assembly GCF_035594765.1. NCBI lineage: Eukaryota > Metazoa > Chordata > Lepidosauria > Squamata > Anolidae > Anolis > Anolis carolinensis. Next base: position 5,792,939 of record NW_026943821.1, on the reverse strand, counting down.
ATTAAAGAGTTGTTATTCCACTTTAAATTCTATTTCTTGCCTCCTCTTGGATCCTGGGATTTGCAGTTTATCATGCTCCGCCAGGGAGTTCTCGAGGATTCTCAAAAGTAGAATAACAACACTTTAATAGTCAGATATCTCATTGCATAGGCAAACTTCGGCCCTCCAGGTGTTTGGGACTTCAACTTCAAGTCCCAAACACCTGGAGGGCCGAAGTTTGTTCATGCCCAATCTACAGTATTATATGATGCAGTTTTGCGATGCAAATTGGAATTCAGAATGGGATTATATCGCAGTGTGGTCTTAAATAATCCAGTCCAATGCAGTTTATGAGGATTCGGAAACTGGATTATATGGCACTATAGATCCAGCCGAATTTAGGAGCAGTCTTATCCGACTTCATGGCTACTGACCATCCTTTCTTCCTCCGCAACCTCTTCATTTTCTTCCTTTTTCATCCAAAGCAAGGCACAAAAGCATAGAGACGGGGCCATCAAGGTCCCATTTTTTGCTATGGAACCGACTGAAAGGAAACAGGGTGTTGCTTTCTATAGGTTTTCCTCCCCTTTGCCCTGTTAACCCCACTCTTTGGGAGGAAGATGTCATTCCCCTGACCCCAAACGAAGCTGCTGCTTTTTCTTTTCTTTTGTGGCCGAAACAAAAAGAAAGAAAGAGAGGAACCAGCGAATATTCCAGAAGCACTTTGGATGTTTTTTTTTTGTTTTCCCATGATGACCATGGAGGGTTTTTATACATCCGGTCGCCCTCCTACCGACTGAGCTATTTTACTGTCTGTAATTAAAACAAAAAAAAGATGTTAAAAAATAAAGTGACTATTGAAAGATCTGCAGGGTTTTCTCTTTTGGAAACGTGGTCCCTTTTCTACATTTAAGGAGGATGGATTTCTAAGTAACACTTTAACTGCTTAATATGGAAATTTCCAAAACATCTGGATTCTGGAATGCCTACGGATGGAATAAAATACAGATAGACCTTCCCCTCCCTTTTGGAATAATTAGAGCTGTAGTTTTATGAAGGCTTCAGCCTTCTCTTCCAAAAAATGCTAGCGCCTGATCAAACTGCAAATCCCAGAATTCCATGAGATTGAGTAGTTAAAATTATTACTGATTGATGATGATAAATGGAAGCTCTTATGTGTGCCCGCAATCCAGTGTCACCCGCACAATAATGTGCCACTCAGGTTTGCAGAACTAAAATACAGGAACTTTACTAATTCCAAGAGATCAAAAAAGTAGTATTTACAGTGATCCCTCTGATTGCTTACAGAAGTCCACAATCATAAACAGTCCTTTCCCAGTCCACAAATCTGCTTCAAAGAAGAATACAGTTCTGGTTCTTCAACCTCTTTTCTCAGCAGCAAACAGGCCTCAAAATAGCAAGGCCTCTCTGAGCACACAGCTCTCTCTACTAGCAATTTGAGCCACCGGAGGCTCCATTATTATTATTATTTTATTATGACACAGCAAACAATATAGATATGCTGGATTTCATATCACAAAATCACAAGTCGAACACTTCCCAAGTGTCTAGGACTGTGTGATGTATTTTCGGATGTTGCACACAGATCCCAGTAGGGTGGCCTTTTGCAGTTGACAGATCGTAATTTTGTCAATGTCTATTGTTTCCAAATGCCGGCTGAGATCTTTTGGCACGGCACCCAATGTGCCCATCACCACCGGGACCACCTGCACTGGTTTCTCCCAGAGTCTTTGAAGTTCTGATAGCAGCTGAGTTTTTCCTGTTGTTTTTCGTCAATGCGACTGTCACCTGGGATGGCAACATCAATGATCCAAACCTGTTTCTTTTCCACAACTGTGATGTCTGATGTGTTGTGTTCCAGAACTTTATCAGTCTGGATTCGGAAGTCCCACAGTATCTTTGCGTGCTCGTTTTCCAATACTTTTGCAGGTTTGTGATCCCACCAGTTCTTTGCTGCGGGGAGGTGGTACTTGAGGCATAAGTTCCAATGGATCATTTGGGCCACATAGTTGTGCCTCTGTTTGTAGTCTGTCTGTGCAATTTTCTTACAGCAGCTGAGGATATGATGAATGGTTTCGTCGGTTTCCTTGCACAGTCTGCATTTTGGGTCATCAGCTGATTTTTCGATCTTGGCCTTAATTGCCTTTGTTCTGATGTCTTGCTCCTGGGCTGCAAGGATCAGGCCTTCTGTCTCCTTCTTCAGGGTCCCATTCGTGAGCCAGAGCCAGGTCTTCTCCTTATCAGCTTTTCCTTCAATTTTGTCAAGGAACTTTCCATGCAATGTTTTGTTGTGCCAGCTGTCAGCTCTAGTTTGTAGTGTGGCTTTCTTGTACTGGTTTTTTGTCTGCTGTGCTTTGGGGAGTTTCTGATTTTTGACTTCAATCAAAGCAGGTTCTTCACTTTGCTTTACATATTCTGCCAGGGCATTATTATTATTATTATTATTATTATTATTATTATTATTATTATTATTATTATAGTAGACTCCCAGTTAAGCCATGACCCTCATAGGGATTGGTAGACATCGGATAAATGGAGTTTAATATCTTCAGAATCAGTTTTAAAAATAGGCCTAACTAATACGAAACCCCATACTGTACCATCAACTTTGTATTGACTTGATACTAATGTTGAAATGCAAAAAGCAAATGAAGACTTACTTCCTGCAACAGCTTAAAACCAAACGAAGCCAAAGACGAGCCGAAGATAGTTCCGTTATAAGAACAGCTTTGTGAACATTTCTGCTAAGAATTGATTTTATTTTTAATCGAAAGTATTATTTCTTCAAAACATTTTTGTCGGTTGCTTGATGGTTAATGGAAAGCCTACTGAGTTATTGTTGTTGTTATTATTATTTTAACTTGCCTTGCAAAGAGCAAAAGAAAGACACCCCTGAGTGGGGAGCTGGTTGTTTAGACAGATGGGGAAATCCTTAGCTCCTCCGAGAGAGCTTTGAAACATCTGTCCATCTCTTTTCTTGTTTATAAAGGAAACATATGGACAAATGGGGAGTGGATCCATCCTTTTTGAAGCCTGAGAAAAGCCTGATCCCTTTGCTGAGGCCAGCCAAGGGCTTTTCTCTCCTTTCCCAAGAGGACAAAGAGGCCTTTGTGAAGGGCCAGCAGAAGCTGGTCAGGAGATGTCAAGGGGGCAACTTTTGTTTGAGCCCTAAAACAAACCCAAATAATAATAGAGAAAAGAAAGGAGCTAAGAGCTGTGCTTGCTTTTGGGTTGAGTGAGGCAGGGGGAAATTTTATTTTCTTGGGCAGAAGGATATATTTTTTGTTCAAAGCCTATGTTTTTGTATATTGGATCACATTTCTTTGCGGGTCACAAACACAAATTAAAAAATCCACTCCAAGGAAGTATGTTCAGCATGAAGAAAAGAACTGCAATTAGGTAAGGTAAAGGTTTCCCCTGACGTTAAGTCCAGGGGGTTGGTGTTCATCTCCATTTCTAAGCCGAAGAGCCAGCGTTGTCCATAGACACCTCCAAGGTCATGTGGCCATTGGCATGAATGCATGGAGCGCCATTACCTTCCCACCGGAGCGGTACCTATTGATCTACTCGCATTAGCATGTTTTCGAACTGCTAGGTTGGCAGGAGCTGGGGCTAACCGCAGGCGCTCATTCCGCTCCCGGGATTTGAACCTGGGACCTTTTGGTCCGCAAGTTCAGCAGCTCAGCACTTTAACACACTGTGCCACCAGGGGCCCCTGAACTGCAATTACAGGAACTAATTTGAATTAAAAACAAAACAAAAAAAGTTTTGGGTAATGTATGCTTTTACCAGAGTTGGCCAGCAGGGGGAGGCAGCATCTGTACTGAAAATGCATTTACAGTAGAATCTCATCCAACATAAAGGGCCGGCAGAACGTTGGATAAGCGAATATGTTGGATAATAAGGAGGGATTAAGGAAAAGCCTATTACACATCAAATTAGGTTATGATTTTGTAAATTAAGCACCCAAACATCATGTTATACAATAAATTTGACGGAAAAAGTAGTTCAATACGAAATAATGCTATGTAGCAATTACTGTATTTACGAATTTAGCACCAAAATATCACGTTTTATTGAAAACATCGACTACAAAAATGCATTGGATAACCCGGAATGTTGGATAAGTGAGTGTTGGATAAGTGAGACTCTACTGTAGTAATTTAAGGCTTATATTGTGCTATGGCATGCGCATGCTCATAATATATTATAATAATTATAACTTATTGTATATACATATGATATTCATAATATTATATTATATTGTAATATGATATACTAATAATACAATATAATAATATTAATTATTTATTATATTTTACATCTAATATTACTAATAATATTACCATATATTGATATAGTACAATATAGTAATTTAATGCCAGTATTGTACTGTGCTAATAATATTATACTGTATGTAAATTTAATTTGTAAGCCGCTCTGAGTCCCCTTCGGGGTGGGAAGAGCGGCATATAAATGTAGCAAATAAATAAATAAATATATTGTATGTTCATTTGATTTGTAAGCCGCTCTGAGTCCCTTTCGGGGTGGGAAGAGCGGCATATAAATGTAGCAAATAAATAAATCTATCTATATATACAGTAGAGTCTCGCTTATCCAATGTAAACGGGCCAGCAGAACGTCGGATAAGCGAATATGTTGGATAATAAGGAGACACTAAGGAAAAGCCTATTAAACATCAAATTAGGTTATGATTTTATAAATTAAGCACCAAAACATTATGTTATACAACAAATTTGACAGAAAAAGTAGTTCAATACACAGTAATGCTATGTAGTAATTACTGTATTTACAAATTTAGCACCAAAATATCACGATATATTGAAAACATTGACTACAAAAATGCGTTGGATAATCCAGAACGTTGGATAAGCGAGTGTTGGATAAGTGAGACTCTATACTGTATAAAAGAGTGATGGCATCAGGGCAGCGGACAAAACAACAAAACTACAGGCCCCCCAACCTCCAAATTTGACAACACAACCCATCATTCACGGCTCTAGGTTGATACAACAAAAAGAAAAGAAAAATAAAGTCCTAATTACAGGGAGAGGAATAAATGTTTTTATCCAATTGCTGCCAGTCAGAAGGCTAAGCTCCGCCCACTTGGTCTCCTAGCAACCTACTCAGCCCAGGGGACAGGCACAGTTAGGCCTCACTTAGGCCTCTTCCACAAATTATCAGATTTTAACTGGATTATATGGCAGTGTAGACTCAAGGCCCTTCCATGCAGATATTTAACCCATTTAGAATCTTATATTATCTGCTTTGAACTGGATTATCGTGACTCCACATTGCCATATAATCCACTTCAGTGTGCATACTAAACATAAAGACTACCATACAACAGACATTCAATACCACCACTACCTCAACAATTTCTCACCAACACCACCAGAAAAGGCCAACGTATTCAGGTGGGGCTTTTTTATTATTATTTTCTCCAAATGATTCCTCTATGCCCCATCCCATATACTCTGTGGCAAAGTACGTTTTGAAGATTTACAACATTGTATGGGTTTCCCCAGCGGAGAGTTCTTCAAGGAGAAGATCGATAATGGAAAGGAAACATTCTTGAATTATGTTGCCTGTCACACTGCACTATCTTCAGCCTTGACAACAGGTTTCTATCCCTGTTATAGAGACCTATAGGCTCGGGCTGTGGCGCAGGCTGGAAGAGCAGCTGCAATCAATCACTGCAATGAATCACTCTGACCAGGAGGTCATGAGTTCGAGGCCCGGCTCGGAGCCTATGTTTGTTTGTCTTTGTTCTATGTCAAAAGGCATTGAATGTTTGCCTATATGTGTAATGTGATCCGCCCTGAGTCCCCTTCGGGGTGAGAAAGAAGGGCGGAATATAAATGCTGTAAATAAATAAATAAAATAAAGCCTTGTAACTTGAAGGTTGGGTTGCTGACCTGAAGGCTACCAGGTTCGAATCCCACCCGGGGAGAGCGCAGATGAGCTCCCTCTATTAGCTCCAGCTCCATGTGGGGATGTGAGAGAAGCCTCCCACCAGGATGGTAAAAACATCAAAACATCCAGGTGTCCCCTGGGCAACGTCCTTGCAGACGGCCAATTCTCTCACTCCAGAAGCAACTCAGGTTGCTGCTGACACAAAAAAAAGCCCTTCCTCCAGGTGTTTTGGACTTTAACTCCCACATTTCCTAACAGTAGGTTGTTAGGAATTGTGGGAGTTGGAGCCCAAAACACTTGGAGCAGGGGTCCCCAAACTAAGGCCCGGGGACCGGATGCGGCCCATCGAAGCTATTTATCCGGCCCCCTGGCACAAAGGCAGAAAGGGGTTGGAATAAATGACCCAAGAGGTCTCTTCTTCTCTTCCAACCCTTATTATTATTATTATTATTATTATTATTATTATTATTATTATTATTATTAACAACATTGAGGCTGGGTGGCCATCTGTCAGGGATGTTTTGCTTGTGCTTTTGGTGCACAAAGGCAGAAGGGGATTGGACTAAATGGCCCAAGGGGTTTCTTCCAACCCTCTTTATTATTATTATTATTATTATTATTAATAACATAGAGGCTGGGTGGCCATCTGTCAGGGGTGCTTTGCTTGTGCTTTCGGTGCACAAAAGCAGGAGTTGGACTAAATGGCCCAAGGAGTCTCTTCCAACCCTCTTTATTATTATGATTATGATTATGATGATTATTAATAACATTGAGGCTGGGTGGCCATCTGTCAGGGGTGCTTAGCTTGTGCTTTTGGTGCACAAAGGCAGAAGGGGGTTGGACACAATGGCCCAAAGGGTCTTTTTCAACCCACTTTTTATTGTTGTTGTTGTTGTTGTCATTATTATTATTAATTATTATTGCTCGGTGGCCAACTATAGTCCGGCCCTCCAATGGTCCGAAGGATCGTGAACTGGCCCCCTGTTTAAAAAGTTTGGGGACCTCTGACTTGGAGGGATGACCGAAGTTTTCCGATGCCTGTGGTAAACCCATATAGTTCAACTAGCTGTGCCCGGCCACGCGTTGCTGTGGCGAAGTATGGTGGTCTGGGAAATAAATTCTCTGGTCCCAAACCATGTTCCCATAATCACCAGGCCAAGTGGTCCCAAACCGCATTCAGCTCCCAGTGTGGACGCGGCCTCCTTCCCTCCCGTGCTGGGCTGCTTTTCGCCCTGCCCTGAGGAGAGTGGGCGTGTCCCCGCGGGGAACGGCAACGCGATTGGCTGCAGGGTGGGAAGGGGCGTGTCCTCGCCTGCCTTTGCTGCTGGGTCTCTCTCTCTCTCTCTCTCTGTCTCTCTCTCTGTTGCTGGGACCGAAGAGGCGAGAGAGAGGCGGCGCCGGAGCCTGTCCAGGGCCGGGGTCCGGGGAGGGAGGGGCTTTTCCCGGCACCATGGGCCCGCCCAGCCCCCCTGGGCCCCCTTGCCCCACCTCCCCCTGCACCTTCCTCCTCCTGCTCTACCTGGGCGCACAGGTGAGAAGACAAGACCCCTCCCATCCTGTGTATATGTATGTAGATAGATAGGCATGCATGCAAGGCTTTTGCTTTGGGGAGAAGAAGGAGCAAGATTGTTGTTCTGCAATATATCTATCTATACAGTAATATATATATTTAGTATATTAATATATCTTACTATATTATTCAGTGCAAAGGGCATGGACAATGTTTGTGTCCTTTGCACAACAAGCCACACTAATATATCTCTATATAGCTAATATATGCACAGAATAATATAGTAAGATATATTAATATACTAAATATATATAGAATTCTATGATTCTATATATATTTAGTATATTAATATATCTTACTATATTATTCAGTGCAAAGGGCATGGACAATGTTTGTGTCCTTTGCACAACAAGCCACACTAATATATCTCTATATAGCTAATATATATATATTTAGTATATTAATATATCTTACTATATTCAGTGCAAAGGGCATGGACAATGTTGTTGTCCTTTGCACAACAAGCCACACTAATATATCTCTATATAGCTAATATATATATATTTAGTATATTAATATATCTTACTATATTATTCTGTGCAAAGGGCATGGACAATGTTTGTGTCCTTTGCACAACAAGCCACACTAATATATCGCTATATAGCTAATATATGCACAGAATAATATAGTAAGATATATTAATATACTAAATATATATAGAATTCTATGATTCTATATATATTTAGTATATTAATATATCTTACTATATTATTCAGTGCAAAGGGCATGGACAATGTTTGTGTCCTTTGCACAACAAGCCACACTAATATATATCTATATAGCTAATATATATATTTAGTATATTAATATATCTTACTATATTATTCAGTGCAAAGGACATGGATAATGTTTGTGTCCTTTGCACAACAAGCCACATTAATATATCTCTATATAGCTAATATATATATATTTAGTATATTAATATATCTCACTATATTATTCTGTGCAAAGGGCATGGACAATGTTTGTGTCCTTTGCACAACAAGCCACACTAATATATCTCTATATAGCTAATATATATATTTAGTATATTAATATATCTTACTATATTCAGTGCAAAGGGCATGGACAATGTTTGTGTCCTTTGCACAACAAGCCACACTAATATATCTCTATATAGCTAATATATATATATTTAGTATATTAATATATCTTACTATATTCAGTGCAAAGGGCATGGACAATGTTTGTGTCCTTTGCACAACAAGCCACACTAATATATCTCTATATAGCTAATATATGCACAGAATAATATAGTAAGATATATTAATATACTAAATATATATAGAATTCTATGATTCTATATATATTTAGTATATTAATATATCTTACTATATTATTCAGTGCAAAGGGCATGGACAATGTTTGTGTCCTTTGCACAACAAGCCACACTAATATATCTCTATATAGCTAATATATATATATTTAGTATATTAATATATCTTACTATATTCAGTGCAAAGGGCATGGACAATGTTTGTGTCCTTTGCACAACAAGCCACACTAATATATCTCTCTATAGCTAATATATATATATTTAGTATATTAATATATCTTACTATATTATTCTGTGCAAAGGGAGTGGACAATGTTTGTGTCCTTTGCACAACAAGCCACACTAATATATCTCTATATAGCTAATATATATATATTTAGTATATTAATATATCTTACTATATTCAGTGCAAAGGGCATGGACAATGTTTGTGTCCTTTGCACAACAAGCCACACTAATATATCTCTCTATAGCTAATATATATATATTTAGTATATTAATATATCTCACTATATTATTCTGTGCAAAGGGCATGGACAATGTTTGTGTCCTTTGCACAACAAGCCACACTAATATATCTCTATATAGCTAATATATATATATTTAGTATATTAATATATCTTACTATATTCAGTGCAAAGGGCATGGACAATGTTTGTGTCCTTTGCACAACAAGCCACACTAATATATCTCTCTATAGCTAATATATATATATTTAGTATATTAATATATCTTACTATATTCAGTGCAAAGGGCATGGACAATGTTTGTGTCCTTTGCACAACAAGCCACACTAATATATCTCTATATAGCTAATATATATATATTTAGTATATTAATATATCTTACTATATTATTCAGTGCAAAGGGCATGGACAATGTTTGTGTCCTTTGCACAACAAGCCACACTAATATATCTCTCTATAGCTAATATATATATATTTAGTATATTAATATATCTTACTATATTATTCTGTGCAAAGGGAGTGGACAATGTTTGTGTCCTTTGCACAACAAGCCACACTAATATATCTCTATATAGCTAATATATATATATTTAGTATATTAATATATCTTACTATATTCAGTGCAAAGGGCATGGACAATGTTTGTGTCCTTTGCACAACAAGCCACACTAATATATCTCTCTATAGCTAATATATATATATTTAGTATATTAATATATCTTACTATATTATTCTGTGCAAAGGGCATGGACAATGTTTGTGTCCTTTGCACAACAAGCCACACTAATATATCTCTATATAGCTAATATATATATATTTAGTATATTAATATATCTTACTATATTCAGTGCAAAGGGCATGGACAATGTTTGTGTCCTTTGCACAACAAGCCACACTAATATATCTCTCTATAGCTAATATATATATATTTAGTATATTAATATATCTCACTATATTATTCTGTGCAAAGGGCATGGACAATGTTTGTGTCCTTTGCACAACAAGCCACACTAATATATCTCTATATAGCTAATATATATATATTTAGTATATTAATATATCTTACTATATTCAGTGCAAAGGGCATGGACAATGTTTGTGTCCTTTGCACAACAAGCCACACTAATATATCTCTCTATAGCTAATATATATATATTTAGTATATTAATATATCTTACTATATTCAGTGCAAAGGGCATGGACAATGTTTGTGTCCTTTGCACAACAAGCCACACTAATATATCTCTATATAGCTAATATATATATATTTAGTATATTAATATATCTTACTATATTATTCAGTGCAAAGGGCATGGACAATGTTTGTGTCCTTTGCACAACAAGCCACACTAATATATCTCTCTATAGCTAATATATATATATTTAGTATATTAATATATCTTACTATATTATTCTGTGCAAAGGGAGTGGACAATGTTTGTGTCCTTTGCACAACAAGCCACACTAATATATCTCTATATAGCTAATATATATATATTTAGTATATTAATATATCTTACTATATTCAGTGCAAAGGGCATGGACAATGTTTGTGTCCTTTGCACAACAAGCCACACTAATATATCTCTCTATAGCTAATATATATATATTTAGTATATTAATATATCTCACTATATTATTCTGTGCAAAGGGCATGGACAATGTTTGTGTCCTTTGCACAACAAGCCACACTAATATATCTCTATATAGCTAATATATATATATTTAGTATATTAATATATCTTACTATATTCAGTGCAAAGGGCATGGACAATGTTTGTGTCCTTTGCACAACAAGCCACACTAATATATCTCTCTATAGCTAATATATATATATTTAGTATATTAATATATCTTACTATATTCAGTGCAAAGGGCATGGACAATGTTTGTGTCCTTTGCACAACAAGCCACACTAATATATCTCTATATAGCTAATATATATATATTTAGTATATTAATATATCTTACTATATTCAGTGCAAAGGGCATGGACAATGTTGTTGTCCTTTGCACAACAAGCCACACTAATATATCTCTATATAGCTAATATATATATATTTAGTATATTAATATATCTTACTATATTATTCTGTGCAAAGGGCATGGACAATGTTTGTGTCCTTTGCACAACAAGCCACACTAATATATCGCTATATAGCTAATATATGCACAGAATAATATAGTAAGATATATTAATATACTAAATATATATAGAATTCTATGATTCTATATATATTTAGTATATTAATATATCTTACTATATTATTCAGTGCAAAGGGCATGGACAATGTTTGTGTCCTTTGCACAACAAGCCACACTAATATATATCTATATAGCTAATATATATATTTAGTATATTAATATATCTTACTATATTATTCAGTGCAAAGGGCATGGATAATGTTTGTGTCCTTTGCACAACAAGCCACATTAATATATCTCTATATAGCTAATATATATATATTTAGTATATTAATATATCTCACTATATTATTCTGTGCAAAGGGCATGGACAATGTTTGTGTCCTTTGCACAACAAGCCACACTAATATATCTCTATATAGCTAATATATATATTTAGTATATTAATATATCTTACTATATTCAGTGCAAAGGGCATGGACAATGTTTGTGTCCTTTGCACAACAAGCCACACTAATATATCTCTATATAGCTAATATATATATATTTAGTATATTAATATATCTTACTATATTCAGTGCAAAGGGCATGGACAATGTTTGTGTCCTTTGCACAACAAGCCACACTAATATATCTCTATATAGCTAATATATGCACAGAATAATATAGTAAGATATATTAATATACTAAATATATATAGAATTCTATGATTCTATATATATTTAGTATATTAATATATCTTACTATATTATTCAGTGCAAAGGGCATGGACAATGTTTGTGTCCTTTGCACAACAAGCCACACTAATATATCTCTATATAGCTAATATATATATATTTAGTATATTAATATATCTTACTATATTCAGTGCAAAGGGCATGGACAATGTTTGTGTCCTTTGCACAACAAGCCACACTAATATATCTCTCTATAGCTAATATATATATATTTAGTATATTAATATATCTTACTATATTATTCTGTGCAAAGGGAGTGGACAATGTTTGTGTCCTTTGCACAACAAGCCACACTAATATATCTCTATGTAGCTAATATATATATATTTAGTATATTAATATATCTCACTATATTCAGTGCAAAGGGCATGGACAATGTTTGTGTCCTTTGCACAACAAGCCACACTAATATATCTCTATATAGCTAATATATATATATTTAGTATATTAATATATCTTACTATATTATTCAGTGCAAAGGGCATGGACAATGTTTGTGTCCTTTGCACAACAAGCCACACTAATATATCTCTCTATAGCTAATATATATATATTTAGTATATTAATATATCTTACTATATTATTCTGTGCAAAGGGAGTGGACAATGTTTGTGTCCTTTGCACAACAAGCCACACTAATATATCTCTATATAGCTAATATATATATATTTAGTATATTAATATATCTTACTATATTCAGTGCAAAGGGCATGGACAATGTTTGTGTCCTTTGCACAACAAGCCACACTAATATATCTCTCTATAGCTAATATATATATATTTAGTATATTAATATATCTTACTATATTATTCTGTGCAAAGGGCATGGACAATGTTTGTGTCCTTTGCACAACAAGCCACACTAATATATCTCTATATAGCTAATATATATATATTTAGTATATTAATATATCTTACTATATTCAGTGCAAAGGGCATGGACAATGTTTGTGTCCTTTGCACAACAAGCCACACTAATATATCTCTCTATAGCTAATATATATATATTTAGTATATTAATATATCTCACTATATTATTCTGTGCAAAGGGCATGGACAATGTTTGTGTCCTTTGCACAACAAGCCACACTAATATATCTCTATATAGCTAATATATATATATTTAGTATATTAATATATCTTACTATATTCAGTGCAAAGGGCATGGACAATGTTTGTGTCCTTTGCACAACAAGCCACACTAATATATCTCTCTATAGCTAATATATATATATATTTAGTATATTAATATATCTTACTATATTCAGTGCAAAGGGCATGGACAATGTTTGTGTCCTTTGCACAACAAGCCACACTAATATATCTCTATATAGCTAATATATATATATTTAGTATATTAATATATCTTACTATATTATTCAGTGCAAAGGGCATGGACAATGTTTGTGTCCTTTGCACAACAAGCCACACTAATATATCTCTCTATAGCTAATATATATATATTTAGTATATTAATATATCTTACTATATTATTCTGTGCAAAGGGAGTGGACAATGTTTGTGTCCTTTGCACAACAAGCCACACTAATATATCTCTATATAGCTAATATATATATATTTAGTATATTAATATATCTTACTATATTCAGTGCAAAGGGCATGGACAATGTTTGTGTCCTTTGCACAACAAGCCACACTAATATATCTCTCTATAGCTAATATATATATATTTAGTATATTAATATATCTCACTATATTATTCTGTGCAAAGGGCATGGACAATGTTTGTGTCCTTTGCACAACAAGCCACACTAATATATCTCTATATAGCTAATATATATATATTTAGTATATTAATATATCTTACTATATTCAGTGCAAAGGGCATGGACAATGTTTGTGTCCTTTGCACAACAAGCCACACTAATATATCTCTCTATAGCTAATATATATATATTTAGTATATTAATATATCTTACTATATTCAGTGCAAAGGGCATGGACAATGTTTGTGTCCTTTGCACAACAAGCCACACTAATATATCTCTATATAGCTAATATATATATATTTAGTATATTAATATATCTTACTATATTATTCAGTGCAAAGGGCATGGACAATGTTTGTGTCCTTTGCACAACAAGCCACACTAATATATCTCTCTATAGCTAATATATATATATTTAGTATATTAATATATCTTACTATATTCAGTGCAAAGGGCATGGACAATGTTTGTGTCCTTTGCACAACAAGCCACACTAATATATCTCTATATAGCTAATATATATATATTTAGTATATTAATATATCTTACTATATTATTCAGTGCAAAGGGCATGGACAATGTTTGTGTCCTTTGCACAACAAGCCACACTAATATATCTCTCTATAGCTAATATATATATATTTAGTATATTAATATATCTTACTATATTCAGTGCAAAGGGCATGGACAATGTTTGTGTCCTTTGCACAACAAGCCACACTAATATATCTCTATATAGCTAATATATATATATTTAGTATATTAATATATCTCACTATATTATTCTGTGCAAAGGGCATGGACAATGTTTGTGTCCTTTGCACAACAAGCCACACTAATATATCTCTATATAGCTAATATATATATATTTAGTATATTAATATATCTTACTATATTCAGTGCAAAGGGCATGGACAATGTTTGTGTCCTTTGCACAACAAGCCACACTAATATATCTCTATATAGCTAATATATATATATTTAGTATATTAATATATCTCACTATATTATTCTGTGCAAAGGGCATGGACAATGTTTGTGTCCTTTGCACAACAAACCACACTAATATATCTCTATATAGCTAATATATATATATTTAGTATATTAATATATCTTACTATATTATTCTGTGCAAAGGGCATGGACAATGTTTGTGTCCTTTGCACAACAAGCCACACTAATATATCTCTATATAGCTAAAATATATATATTTAGTATATTAATATATCTTACTATATTCAGTGCAAAGGGCATGGACAATGTTTGTGTCCTTTGCACAACAAACCACACTAATATATCTCTCTATAGCTAATATGTATATATTTAGTATATTAATATATCTTACTATATTCAGTGCAAAGGGCATGGACAATGTTTGTGTCCTTTGCACAACAAGCCACACTAATATATCTCTATATAGCTAATATATATATATTTAGTATATTAATATATCTCACTATATTATTCTGTGCAAACGGCATGGACAATGTTTGTGTCCTTTGCACAACAAGCCACACTAATATATCTCTATATAGCTAATTTATATATTTAGTATATTAATATATCTTACTATATTCAGTGCAAAGGGCATGGACAATGTTTGTGTCCTTTGCACAACAAGCCACACTAATATATCTCTATATAGCTAATATATATATTTAGTATATTAATATATCTTGTATACATTGCAAAGGGCATGGACAATGTTTGTGTCCTTTGCACAACAAGCCACACTAATATATCTCTATTAAGCTAATATATCAATATATATAGCTATATTTTGTTGTGCAAAGGACGCAGACATTGTTGAAACAAGCCATGACAAGCCTCAAGGCAAGGCGAGTAAGAAATAAAATTGTTATTAATACAGTAGTCTCACTTATCCAACACTCATTTATCCAACGTTCAGGATTATCCAACGCATTTTTGTAGTCAATGTTTTAATACATCATTATATTTTGGTGCTAAATTTGTAAATACAGTAATTGCTACGTAGTAATACTGCTATGTAATTGCTATTTCTGTCAAATTTGTTGTATAACATGATGTTTTGCTCCTTATTATTCAACATATTCACTTATCCAACGTTCTGCCGGCCCTTTTACGTTGGATAAGCGAGTCTCTACTTTATTATTTAATAATAAGAATAATGGTGCTATATTAGTATGTACATTGCTGTGCAAATGACACACATAGTTGAAGCAAGCAATTAAATTATAATAATAGACCAAATAGAAATAAAATTACTACAGTAGAGTCTCACTTATCCAACACTCGCTTATCCAACGTTCTGGATTATCCAATGCATTTTTGTAGTCAGTGTTTTCAATACATCGTGATATTTTGTAAAATCATAACCTAATTTGATGTTTAATAGGTTTTTCCTTAATCCCTCATTATCCAACATATTTGCTTATCCAACGTTTTGTCGGCCCGTTTATGTTGGATAAGTGAGACTCTACTGTATTAATAATATTGAATAATAATAATAATAATAATGATACTATATTTGACAGAAAAAGTAGTTCAATACGCAGTAATGCTATGTTGTAATTACTGTATTTATGAATTTAGCACCAAAATATCATGATATATTGAAAACATTGACTACAAAAATACATTGGATAATCCAGAAGCTTGGATAAGTGAGGCTTGGATAAGTGTATATATATTGCTGTGCAAATGACACACATAGTTGAAGCAACCAATTTTAATTAAAATTTATTATTATAATAAATTAAATTATAATAATAGATCTAATAGAAATAAAATTACTATTCATAATATTGAATAATAATAATACTAACGGCACTATAATAATAACAATGGAGCAGTATGTGTGTCAAACAATGTTTGTGTTCTTTGTATAACTAAACTTTATATATATATATATATATATATACACACACACACACACACACACACATGCACACACTATATTAGTATTTATGTTGCTGTTTTGTTGTGCAATGGACACAGACATTGTTGGAACAAACAGCTCAATAATAATAATAATAATAGTAGAGCAGTATATGTGTGTGTGTTAAACAATGTTTGTGTCCTGTGTGCAACAAAACATCTATCTACTATATTAGTATATATATTGCAGTGTTTTGTTGTGCAAAGGACTCACATAGTTGAAGCAAGCAATTAAATTGTAATAATAGACCTAGTAATAATAAGAATAATTGAGCAGAATATGTGTATGTCAAACAAGTTTGTGTCCTTTGCATAACAAAATATCTATCTATCTGTCTTCTATATTAGTGTATATATTGCTGTGTTTTGTTGTGCAAAGGACACAAACATTGTTGGAACAAACAATTAAATAATAATAACAGTAATTGACCCAATAATAATAATAATGGAGCAGTATGAATATGTGTTTTGAACAATGTTTGTGTCCTTTGCACAACAAAACATCTATCTTTCTATCTACTATATGTATTGCAATGTTTTGTTATGCAAAGGACACAAACATTGTTGAAACAAGCAATTTAATAATAATAATAATAATAATAATAATAATAATAATAATAATAATAATAATAATGGAGCAGTATGAGTATGTGTCCTTTGCACAACAAAACATAATATATCTATCAACTATATTGCCATGTTTTGTTGTGCAAAGGACACAAACATTGTTGAAACAATCAATTAAATACTGCAACTAATAATAATGGACCTAATAATGTTGATGATAATGGATCTGTAATAATAATAGTAATAATAATAATAATAGAGCAATATGAATATGTGTTAAACAATGTTTGTGTCCTTTGCACAACAAAACACACACATTTATATCTACTATATTAGTATATATATATTGCAATGTTTTGTTGTGCAAATGGCATAAAACATTGTTGAAACAAGCAATTCAATAATAATATTAGTAATGGAACTAATAATAATAATAATAATAATAATAATAATAATAATAATAATAATAATGGAGCAGTATGACTATGCTAAACAATGTTTTTGTCCTTTGCGCAACAAAATGTTTTCAATATATTGCGATGTTCTGCCGGCCCGTTTATGTTGGATAAGTGAGACTCTACTGTAATAATAATAAGACATCTTTCCACCATGTCTCCTGTATCAATTTACTGATATAATAATATATAATAATATTATACAATACTAATATTATAATATATTGTATTTACATGTAATATTAATAATAATATTATGATGTAATACAATATAATAATAATTATAATTCACTATCATAATTGTATGTTTATATTACATGCAGTATTACTAATAATATTACAATATAATTGTATAATATAATATATTGTATGTATATATACTTGTAAACCGCACTGAGTCCCCTTCGGGGTGAGAAGGGCGGTATATACAGGCGGTATATATAGAGTCTCACTTATCCAAGCCGGAAGAAGCTTGGATAAGCAAATATCTTGGATAATAAGGAGGCATTAAGGAAAAGCCTATCAAATTAACCATCAAATTAGGTTATGATTTTACAAATTAAGCACCAAAACATCATGTTATACAACAAATTTGACAGAAAAAGTAGTTCAATACACAGCAATGTTATGTTGTAATTACTGTATTTACAAATTTAGCACCAAAATAGCACAATGAATTTAAAACATTGACTACAAAAATGCCTTGGATAATCCAGAGGCTTGGATAAGCGAGGCTTGGATAAGTGAGACTCTATTGTAATTACTGTATTTACGAATTTTGCAACAAAATATCATGATGTATTGAAAACATTGACTACAAAAATGTGTTGGATAATCTAGAACGTTGGATAAGTGAGACTCTACTGTATAATATAATTTTATTTATTTATTACAGTACTGTATTTCTGCCCCGCCCTTCTCATCCAATGGGGGACTCAGGGCGGCTAATAATAATAATCTATATATATAAAAGAGTAATGGAATCTTGGCACCGGACAAAACAACTAAACTAAATGCCCCACAACCTCGAAAATTGACAGCACAACCTCTCATCCACGCCTCTACGTTCATACAACAAAAAGAAATGAAAAATTAAGTCCTAGCCACAGCAACGCGTGGCCGGGCACAGCTAGTACAATATAATAATATTGTATAATATAATATTAATTATATATTATATATTAACTGTAATATTACTAATAATATTACGGTCTAATGGCATAGTACAATATAGTAATATATGATGCTAATATTGGGCTATGCTAATAATATATTGTATGTACATACAACTTGTAAGCCGCTCTGAGTCCCCTTCATAAATGATTGTTGTTGTGTTGTTGTTGCTTTTTTGCACTACAAATAAGACATGTGCAGTGAGCATAGGAATTTGTTCGTGTTTTTTTTTCAAATGATAATTCGGCCCCTCAACAATCTGAGGGACCATGAATCGGCCCTCCATTTAAAAAGTTTGAGGACCCCTGGTATATTTCATGCCAAGTCAGTGGAAATAATAATAATAATAATAATAATAATAATAATAATAATAATAATAATAATAATTCATTGGAACTTATGCCTTAAGCACCACCTCCCAGCAGCAAAGAACTGGTGGGATCACAAACCTGCAAAAGTATTGGAAAATGAGCACGCAAAGATACTGTGGGACTTCCGAATCCAGACTGACAAAGTTCTGGAACACAACACACCAGACATCACAGTTGTGGAAAAGAAAAAGGTTTGGATCATTGATGTTGCCATCCCAGGTGACAGTCGCATTGACGAAAAACAACAGGAAAAACTCAGCCGCTATCAGGACCTCAAGATTGAACTTCAAAGACTCTGGCAGAAACCAGTGCAGGTGGTCCCGGTGGTGATGGGCACATTGGGTGCCGTGCCAAAAGATCTCAGCCGGCATTTGGAAACAATAGACATTGACAAAATTACGATCTGCCAACTGCAAAAGGCCACCCTGCTGGGATCTGCACGCATCATCCGAAAATACATCACACAGTCCTAGACACTTGGGAAGTGTTCGACTTGTGATTTTGCGATATGAAATCCAGCATGTCTGTCTAGTTTGCTGTGTCATCATAAAATAATCATAACTTTATTCTTATACCCCGCCCCATCTCCCCGAAGGGTCTTGGGGCGGCTTACATGGGGCCATGCCCAGACGCAACAGTATAAAAGCAAATGCAAAACAATAAGCAAATCAATCAGCAATAAAGCATCAACATCGATAAAAAAGTAATAAAAGATCAACATACAAAATAAAATGTTAAAATCATGGGTTGAATTCATATATGAAATTTAAAAATATTTGGATCATTGCAAGGCATGGCTGCAGAGCTTGTTGCCATGTGGGCCAGTTGGGTGGCCATAAAATTCCTCCTGGGCCAGAAACGAGCCGTCGTGCCATATTAGCCGCTCCACATCTGGCGAGAGCAAAGAGCAGATGTGCAGCAACCCTGTTTGTGCCTGCGTTACTTTCCAGCAACGCCCAGCCTCCCTTGGGGATGATGGATTTCCTCATCGGGATGCCAGCGTGGGGTGCGGCGGATCTGCCCCCCAAGCGATGGGTTGGGAATCACTGCCCACTCCTTTGGCTGCTGCACTATGCATCCCTTTCCTCTCTTTTCCATGCGCTTCCTTGTGATCGCTTGCAGGCGCGCAACAGCAGAAACAAGGCTGACTTGTTTGTTTCACTTTGGCATCCAAACTTTGTTTGAACGGGTCGATCGTTTTTTTCCTTATTTATTTTCTCCAAATGTTATAACCCTGCATGCACCTGGTTCCCCAAGTCTCAAGCGTATTGATAGTTATTTTTTTTTCCCCCCGGAGGTAGTTTCGACACTACGGAGGAGGAAATTCCCCAAACGCCCCGGGGAAAATGGAAAAGGAATATATTCCAAATGATGCTGTATTCCTTGTCTGTTTGGACTTGTCTGGGATTTTAAACGCCCAAAAGGAAACCATGGCCCTGGCCCTGAGGACCTTGGCCCAGAATCGCTCTCAGCCCCAGCCACCGAACCTGTTTTGAATCCCAATAGTTGGCACAAAGTACATGTTCATGGCAAAGGTTCCTCTGAGCATGTGCAGAGTGTGTTTTCCTAACCATAGGGATTGATAATTGGCACAAAGTACACATTCATAACACCTCTAAGCATATGCAGAGTGCCTTTTCTTAATAGGGATTGATCATTGGCGCAAAGTACACTTTCCTGGCAAAGGTACCTCTGAGCATATGCAGAGTGCCCTTGCCTAACTATAGGGATTGATCATTGGTGCGAAGTTTACATTCATAACAGAGGTACCTCTGAGCATATGCAGAGTGTGTTTTCCTAACCATAGGGATTGATAATTGGCACAAAGTTTACATTCATAACACCTCTAAGCATATGCAGAGTGCCTTTTCCTAACCATAGGGATTGATCATTGGCACAAAGTACACATTCCTGGCAAAGGTACCTCTGAGCATATACAGAGTGCCCTTGTCTAATTATATGGATTGCTCATTGGCGCAAAGTACATATTCATAACAAAGGTACCTCTGAGCATATGCAGAGTGTGTTTTCCTAACCATAGGGATTGATCATTGGCGCAAGTTTACATTCATAACACCTCTAAGCATATGCAGAGTGCCTTTTCCTAACCATAGGGATTGATCATTGGCACAAAGTACACATTCCTGGCAAAGGTACCTCTGAGCATATACAGAGTGCCCTTGTCTAATTATATGGATTGCTCATTGGCGCAAAGTACATATTCATAACAAAGGTACCTCTGAGCATATGCAGAGTGCCTTTTCCTAACCACAGGGACTGATCATTGGCACAAAGTACACTGTCCTGGCAAAGATACCTCTAAGCATATGCAGAGTGCCCTTGCCTAACTATAAGGATTGATCATTGGTGCGAAGTTTACATTCATTACAGAGGTACCTCTGAGCATATGCAGAGTGTGTTTTCCTAACCATAGGGATTGATCATTGGCGTGAAGTACATATTTGTGGCAAAGGTACCTCTGAGCATATGCAGAGTGCCCTTTCCCCTTTTTGGAATGTGGTATGCAATTTTAGGTAAATGATTGTTTAAATTGATTTAAATTTAAATTTAAAGTATTGTTTCTTCAATTTATTGCCGCTTGCTTGGGAATTCTGGTAAACTGAGAGTCTCCTCTATTTAGTTGTAGTGGTAAGATACATGTGGATTATTTCTACATTTATTATTCCTTGCCGCTTGCTTGAGAATTCTGGTTGCTTGAGAGTTCTGGTAAACTGAGAGTCTCCTCTATTTAGTTGTAGTGGCAAGATACATGTGGATTATTTCTACATTTATTATTCCTTGCCGCTTGCTTGAGAATTCTGGTTGCTTGAGAGTTCTGGTAAACTGAGAGTCTCCTCTATTTAGTTGTAGTGGCAAGATACATGTGGATTATTTCTACATTTATTATTCCTTGCCGCTTGCTTGAGAATTCTGGTTGCTTGAGAGTTCTGGTAAACTGAGAGTCTCCTCTATTTAGTTGTAGTGGCAAGATACATGTGGATTATTTCTACATTTATTATTCCTTGCCGCTTGCTTGAGAATTCTGGTTGCTTGAGAATTCTGGTAAACTGAGTCTCCTCTATTTAGTTGTATAGTAATGTAGTGGTAAGAGAAATGTGGATTATTTCTACATTTATTATTCCTTCATTTTATTGCCGCTTGCATGAGAATTCTGGTTGCTTGAGAGTTCTGGTAAACTGAGAGTCTCCTCTATTTAGTTGTAGTGGCAAGATACATGTGGATTATTTCTACATTTATTATTCCTTGCCGCTTGCTTGAGAATTCTGGTTGCTTGAGAGTTCTGGTAAACTGAGAGTCTCCTCTATTTAGTTGTAGTGGCAAGATACATGTGGATTATTTCTACATTTATTATTCCTTGCCGCTTGCATGAGAATTCTGGTTGCTTGAGAGTTCTGGTAAACTGAGAGTCTCCTCTATTTAGTTGTACAGTAGTGTAGTGGTAAGATAAATGTGGATAATTTCTACATTTATTATTCCTTCATTTTATTGCCGCTTGCATGAGAATTCTGGTTGCTTGAGAGTTCTGGTAAACTGAGAGTCTCCTCTATTTAGTTGTAGTGGCAAGATACATGTGGATTATTTCTACATTTATTATTCCTTGCCGCTTGCATGAGAATTCTGGTTGCTTGAGAGTTCTGGTAAACTGAGAGTCTCCTCTATTTAGTTGTACAGTAGTGTAGTGGTAAGATAAATGTGGATAATTTCTACATTTATTATTCCTTCATTTTATTGCCGCTTGCATGAGAATTCTGGTTGCTTGAGAGTTCTGGTAAACTGAGAGTCTCCTCTATTTAGTTGTAGTGGCAAGATACATGTGGATTATTTCTACATTTATTATTCCTTGCTGCTTGCTTGAGAATTCTGGTTGCTTGAGAGTTCTGGTAAACTGAGAGTCTCCTCTGTTTAGTTGTACAGTAGTGTAGTGGTAAGATAAATGTGGATTATTTCTATATTTATTATTCCTTCAGTTTTTTGCTGATTGCTTGCTAGGTCCGGTTAACTGTGCAGCTACTGCATTTCATGCGCTTCTCCTTGGCTTCTCCTCGTCCAGGTTGCAGAGGCCGCGGGCACCTTTGAGCTCCAGATCCGGTTCATGCGCAACGAGAGGGGCACCCTGGCGGACGGGCGCTGCTGCCGCGGAGGCCTGGAGCCGCCCTGCCCCGAGGCCGACCCGTGCCGGACTTTCTTCCGCATCTGCCTGAAGGAGTACCAGATGCGGGTGCAGCCGGGGGGGCCCTGCGTCCTGGGCGCCGCCGCCACCCCCCTTCTCGGGGGCAACGCCTTCTCCGCCGGACACCCCAAGCGCCCCGACCACGGACACCGAGTGGTGATGCCCTTCGACTTCGCCTGGCCGGTGAGCGGATTGGGGAATCGAAGGGAAAAGGAAGGATGGGGGAGAGTTGTGTTGTCCAAGGCTTTCATGGCTGGAATCACAGGGTGGCTGTGAGTTTTCCGGGCTGTCTGGCTTTCTAGTATTAAAAAAAAAAACTCTAAAATCAGGCTAATAAACAAAGATCAACACTCTGAAAGCAGGGGGATGACATAAGTAAGATGACATAAGCCACTTTTTTTCTATTAAGAAAACTGGTTTACCTAAGTAACCATAATAATCTCTTAATCTCATCACAGTCACATTTTTTTTCTGTGATCAGTGTTGAATGTGATGTTCTCTTCTGTATTTCCAATAGGCAGCATGTAACCTCCAGGACCAATGCTATATACATTTTTCATAATACGATGCATTATAAATCACACTTACATGTGATACGATTTTCTGGGTATCACATGTAAGTGTGATTTATTGTTATAATTGTATTATTTTACTTTGTTTAATAATGTGCATTATGTTGTTATGTAATGTTTGTGTTGCTTTTATGACTGTAAACCGCCCTGAGTCCCATCCGGGAGATAGGGCGGTATATAAATAAAGTTTTATTATTATTATTATTATCAACACAACAACGTTGTATGGCGCAGCAAACAAGATAGATATGCTGGATTTCGTTTCGCAAAACCACAAGTCTAACACTTCCCAAGTGTCTAGGACTGTGTGATGTATTTTCTGATGATGTGTGCAGATCCCAGTAGGGTGGCCTTTTGCAGTTGGCAGATGGTGATTTTGTCAATGTCTATTGTTTCCAAATGCCGGCTGAGATCTTTTGGCACAGCACCCAGTGTGCCCATCACCACCGGGACCACCTGTACTGGTTTCTGCCAGAGTCTTTGAAGTTCAATCTTGAGGTCCTGATAGCGGCTGAGTTTTTCCTGTTGTTTTTCATCTATGCGACTGTCACCTGGGATTATTATTATTATTATTATTATTATTATTCCAGACAGGAAACAATCAGGGCCAGCTAACACCTCCCAACAAATAATAATACATTACACAGTCCTAGACACTTGGGAAGTGTCCGACGTGTAATCCAATACAACAACTAGCAGAGTGTCTGCTGTGTACTCATCTTGTTGTGTTTCAAATAATAATAATAATAACAACAACAACTTTATTTTTATATCCCGCCTCCATCTCCCCAAACGGATTCAGGGCAGCTAACATGGGGCCTAGCCCAAATAACCACAAAATAAAATACAATAGAGTCTCACTTATCCAACATTCGCTTATCCAATGTTCTGGATTATCCAACGCAGTCTGCCTCCCGCTCAGATCCACAGCTGTTTCTCTAGGCAGCAAGGATTGAACTTTTCATGGATTTAATTACTGACAATGTTGCTACATTTTATGCAATTCTATCTTTATTTGTTTTTGCCAACCTAGCAGTTTGAAAACATGCCAATGTGAGTAGATCAATAGGTACCACTCCGGCAGGAAGGTAACGGCGCTCCATGCAGTCATGCCAGTGGCCACATGACTTTGGAGGTGTCTACGGACAACGCCGGCTCTTCGGCTTAGAAATGGAGATGAGCACCAACCCCCAGAGTCAGACATGACTGGACTTAACGTCAGGGGAAACCTTTACCTTTACCTTTCTTTATTTGTAGTCAATTTGTTAGTAGCCAATGTTTTGTAGCCAATGTTTTCAATATATTGCAATGTTAAATTCATAAATACAGTCATTACTACATAACGTTACTGTGTATTGAACTTCTCAAGCAGACAAGAGTCCTTTCTCCCACCCTGGACATTATTCCACAGATCTATAAACCTCAATTGCCTAGTTTCCAACTGACCTCACAACCTCTGAGGATGCCTGCCATAGATGTGGGTGAAACGTCAGGAGAGAATGCTTCTGGAACACAGCGATACAGCTCGGAAAACTTACAACAACCCAGTGATTCTGGCTATGAAAGCCTTCGACAACACTTGGATCTCACTACAGTAGAGTCTCACTTATCCAAGCTAAACGGGCCAAGTGTCTAGGACTGTGTGATGGATTTTCAGGTGATGCACGCAGATCCCAGTCGGGTGGCCTTTTGTAGTTACAGTAGAGTCTCACTTATCCAAGCTAAACGGGCCAAGTGTCTAGGACTGTGTGATGGATTTTCAGGTGATGCACGCAGATCCCAGTCGGGTGGCCTTTTGTAGTTACAGTAGAGTCTCACTTATCCAAGCTAAACGGGCCAAGTGTCTAGGACTGTGTGATGGATTTTCAGGTGATGCACGCAGATCCCAGTCGGGTGGCCTTTTGTAGTTACAGTAGAGTCTCACTTATCCAAGCTAAACGGGCCAAGTGTCTAGGACTGTGTGATGGATTTTCAGGTGATGCACGCAGATCCCAGTCGGGTGGCCTTTTGTAGTTACAGTAGAGTCTCACTTATCCAAGCTAAACGGGCCAGCAGAAGCCTGGATAAGCAAATATCTTGGATAATAAGGAGGGATTAAGGAAAAACCTATGAAACATCAAATTAGGTTATGATTTTACAAATTAAGCACCAAAACATCATGTTATACAACAAATTTGACAGAAAAAGGAGTTCAATATGCAGTAATGTTAAGTTGTAATTACTGTATTTACGAATTTAGCACCAAAATATCACTATATATTGAAAACATTGACTACAAAAATGGCTTGGATAATCCAGAACCTTGGATAAGCGGGTCTTGGATAAGTGAGACTCTACTGTATGTCCAGTTCGGAGCCCCCGGTGGTGGAGTGGATTAAACCACTGAGCTGCTGAATGTGTTGACTGAAAGGTTGGTGGTTCAAATCTGGGGAGTGGGGGTGAGCTTCTGCTTTTAGCCCCAGCTTCTGCCAAAATAGCAGTTCGAAAACATGTGAGTAGATCAATAGGTACCGCTCCGGTGGGAAGGTAACGGCGTTCCATGCAGTCATGCGTATGGCCACATGAACTTGGAGGTGTCTACTGACAACGCTTGCTCTTCGGCTTAGAAATGGAGATGAGCACCAACCACCAGAGTGTGAGTAGAGTAATAGGTACCGCTCCGGCGGGAAGGTAATGGCACTCCATGCAATCATGCCTATGGCCACATGAACTTGGAGGTTACGGATAACGCTGGCTCTTCGGCTTAGAAATGGAGATGAGCAGCAACCACCAGAGTGTGAGTAGAGTAATAGGTACCGCTCCGGCGGGAAGGTAATGGCACTCCATGCAATCATGCCTATGGCCACATGAACTTGGAGGTTACGGACAACGCTGGCTCTTCGGCTTAGAAATGGAGATGAGCACCAACCCCCAGAGTGTGAGTAGATCAATAGGTACCGCTCCAGCTGGAAGGTTACGGCGTTCCATGCAGTCATGCCTATGGCCACATGAACTTGGAGGTGTCTACGGACAACGCCGGCTCTTCGGCTTAGAAATGGAGATGAGCACCAACCCCCAGAGTGTGAGTAGATCAATAGGTACCGCTCCAGCTGGAAGGTAACGGCGTTCCATGCAGTCATGCCTATGGCCACATGAACCTGGAGGTGTCTACGGACAACGCCGGCTCTTCAGCTTAGAAATGGAGATGAGCACCAACCTCCAGAGTGAAACGCAACTAAACTTAATGTCAGGGGAAAACCTTTACTTTTAACCTATGTTTAAGAAGATGTTCAAACTGGACATGACCGAAATGGCCAAAGATCTGGGAGCCCTAAATCCCGAAAAGGAAATGTTTAGGGAACTGGGCATGTTTAGCTTGGAGAAGGTTAGGAAGGGACATGATAGCAAGATGCAGCGAAGGCGAAACGAACGGGGAAATGTTTTCCAAGGATATAAACAAGGCTAATAAATCGGCTTTGGCATTGCACAGAGGGAGTTCTGTGAAACCTGGAAACGTGCATTTTCTTTGCTTTCTTCTCTCCCCGAAGCCTTTCTGGGGTTTGTGTGGTTTACATTAGGAAACGGACTTCTCTTTCCAAAGTGGGACCCAGGTGCAATGTAAACAGAGAACCAGATGGGCTTTGCTTCTCTCCTTTTCCCCAAAGGACGGGAATTGATGCAGCAGATGCCAAATGGTGCATAAATCGGGCACAATGTTAACCAGCTGGCGGCAATTTATTGATTTCTGCAGCGAAGGGTGCATGCATCCACATTGCCGAATTAATGCACTTTGACACCACTTTAATGGCTCAATGCCTGACAAAGTGTGGCGAGCCACCAACGCTCTTTGACAGAAGATATAGAAACCTTGCCAAACTCTGACTCTAAGACATGGAGGTTAAACTAGTATCAGTTCTGCGGTGTAGATGCACCCCAAGACCTTCTTTTCCTCTCTTCCTAAACTGGGAGAGCATGTTTTTTTGGTTGTTGATCTCTGCCTCCCAAGGTTGGGTTCGGGGGAAGAGAAAGGAGATCGAGAGATAAATCACTTAATTAAAGTCTCTCTTTAATTGTGGCAAAGTCCTTTCTCCTCCCTATCAATTGTAGTTCTCTTTCTCCGCTGCAGCTTCGTAGTTTCTCGCTCAGGAGCTATACATAGGCTACATTAGAGTCCCATAAAGAAACCGAGAACATCCCGGGATTTGTAGTTTTTCGGACATACCAATTGGTTTCTGTGATGGAATTAAAAATAACCGATCAAACTACAAATCCCAAGGATAATTGGGGTGCAATGATTGCAATTCAAGTGAAATTTGCAGTCATTGCCATTGGAATTGCAGTCATGGCCAGTGAAATTGCGATCAGTGCCATTGGAATTTCAGTCAGTGTCACTGGAATTGCAGTCATGGCCAGTGAAATTGCAGTCATGGCCAGTGAAATTGCAGTCATGGCCAGTGAAATTGCAGTCATGGCCAGTGAAATTGCAGTCATGGCCAGTGAAATTGCAGTCATGGCCAGTGAAATTGCAGTCATGGCCAGTGAAATTGCAGTAATTGCCAGTGAAATTGCAATAATTGTCATTGGAATTGCAGTCATTGCCACTGGAATTGCAATCAGTGCCACTGGAATTGCAGTCATGGCCAGTGAAATTGCAATAATTGTCATTGGAATTGCAGTCATTGCCACTGGAATTGCAATCAGTGCCACTGGAATTGCAGTCATGGCCAGTGAAATTGCAATAATTGTCATTGGAATTGCAGTCATTGCCACTGGAATTGCAATCAGTGCCACTGGAATTGCAGCCATTGCCAGTGAAATTGCAATAATTGCCATTGGAATTGCGATCAGTGCCATTGGAATTTCAGTCAGTGCCACTGGAATTGCAGTCATGGCCAGTGAAATTGCGATCAGTGCCATTGGAATTGCAGTCAGTGTCACTGGAATTGTAGTCATGGCCAGTGAAATTGCAATAATTGTCATTGGAATTGCAGTCATAGCCACTGGAATTGCAATCAGTGCCACTGGAATTGCAGCCATTGCCAGTGAAATTGCAATAATTGCCATTGGAACTGCGATCAGTGCCATTGGAATTTCAGTCAGTGCCACTGGAACCGCAGTCATTGCCATTGGAATGACCATCATTACAACTGGAATGGTAATCATTCCCATTGGAATGGCAGTCATTACCATCGGAGCTTCAGTCATCACTACTGGAGTTGCAGTCATTGTCATTGGAATTGCGGTCATTATCCATGGAATGGCAGTCATTCCCATTGCAGTTACAATCATCACCACTGGAATTGCAAAAATTGCAACTGGAATTATGATGATGATTATTATATATACCCCGCTTTATCTCTTCCAAAGAACACTTTATACTGGAAATTAAAAATAACTAACAAAATGACAAATCCCAAAACTCCTTGGCCCTTAAAGTGGAATCAGTGTGTCCTATAGTAATAGTTCCTTTGTGCTGCATCTACACTGTCAAACGAATGCAGTTTGACACCACTTGAACGTCCATGGCTTCCGTTGGGATTTATAGTTTGGCGAGGCACCGGAGAAGGCTAAGACCCTTGTGAAACTACAAATCCCAGGATTCCACATTTGTGAGCCTTGCTAGTTAAAGCGGTGTCAAACTGCATTAGTTCTGCATTCATTCTGCAGTGTAGATGCACTCTGTGTGTAAGAATCCAGGGAGTTGTAGTCCACAAAGGGCAACTTGGTTGAGCTCTCATGCCACCCAAAGCGACTGTCTTCGAGGGAGGAACTTTTTTCCTGCAAGAAACTGAAACTGAACTGTTCTTATTACCTGGATCAGAGCCCTTCGGGATTCATTCTGTTTGCATAGGGAGGTGGGGAATGTATCATTTAATTAGATTTTTTTACATATACAGTATAAATGGGACTACTTATGGAAAGGCCTTGCATGAAGGCTATAATTTTAAATATTGAATAAAATATAATAAAGTGTGAAACTATGAGACAAGGGCTATAATGCAATATAGATTGAATATCTCAAAAACTGGATTCGAAAAACAGGCACAAAATTCATTCATGTGACATAGGTACCATCTACACATAGATGGAAGATAATGTTATATATAATGTATTTAATGATATAGAATATTATATATACTGTATATACTTGAGTATAAGCCTAGTTTTTCAGCCCTTTTTTTTAAGACTGAAAAAGCCCCCCTCGGCTTATACTTGGGTGAGGGTCCTGGTTGGCTTATATTTGGGTCATCTTATACTCAAGAATATATGGTACATTTATTATTTTGCTCTATTATTATTGGTATTATTACATTTACAGTAGAGTCTCACTTATCCAACATAAACGGGCCAGCAGAATGTTGGATAAGTGAATATGTTGGATAATAAGGAGGCATTAAGGAAAAGCCTATTAAACATCAAATTAGGATATGATTTTACAAATTAAGCACCAAAATATCATGTTATACAACAAATTTGACAGAAAAAGTAGTTCAATACGCAGTAATGCTATGTAGTAATTACTGTATTTACGAATTTAGCACCAAAATATCATGATGTATTTAAAACATTGACTACAAAAATGTGTTGGATAATCCAGAACATTGGATAAGCGAGTGTTGGATAAGTGAAACTCTACTGTATTATTATTCTGTATTATTGTTGCTACTATTACATTTATTTTACTCTATTTTTATTATTATTAATACATTTATTATTTCACTCTGATTATTATTATTATTGCATTTATTATTTTATTCTATTTATTATTACTTGTATTAATGTCTTAACCCCTCATGTCAGGTGCATCCACACTGTCGAATTAATCCAGTTTGATCCCACTTGAACAGCCATGGCAGAATGTTACGGAATCCTAGGAGTTGTGGTTCTACAAGGCCTTTAGCCTTCTCTGCCAAAAAATTCTGGTTTCTCTCCAAACTACAAAACTTGGGAGTCCATAGCATGGAGCCATGGCAGTTAAAGTGGTATCAAACTGCAATAATTCTACAGTGTAGATGCATCCTCTGCAACCTTCTGCTTTGTCTCTTCCAGCGTTCGTACTCCTTGATTCTGGAGGCCTGGGACGCTGCCAATGAATCTGATGTCAACACTCCAGGTAAAAAATGTATAAATCAATTCCTTCTTTAATTCTGTAGTGTAGATTTGGAGTGCATCTGCACTATAGAATTAATCCAGTTTGACTCCACTTTAACTGCCTTGACTCAAAGCTATGGAATCCTGAGATTTGTAGTTTGCACACTTTGGCAGAGAAGGCTCAAGACTTTGTAAAATTACAACTCCTATGATTCTGTAACATTGAGCCATGGTAGTTAAAGTGATGTCACACTGCATCAATTATGAAGTGTAGATGCGCCTATATTTCTCTCTGTAAATTGGTCAAGGGAAGGTCATGAATGTTTTATAAACCCAATTTTAATCGTTTTCAATTTGACTGTTAATATTTCTAATGGGTTTGCAAGCCCCTCGGGTCCCACTCCAGGAGGGAGGGAGGCAGCAGGTAAATTAAATTGATAAACTTAATTAAAAAATTAAAAAACGGAATCCCATTTCTCCAGGACGTCTTTCTCTGGAAGCAGGGCAAACAACGAACGTTTATAATGCTTTCTGAATGTTTACTATTAATGTTTTTAACGTAATGGTGTTTCAAAGGAAGATGGCATCTCTTGGAGGTTTTGAATCAAAGGATTGGACAGACATTTGTCACAAGGGCTTTGGTTGGACTGGATGGCCTTTGGGGGTCCCTTCAGACTCTAGGATTCTATGATCCAATAGAGGGTGGACCATCTGTATCACAATAATAATAATAATAATAATAATAATAATAATAATAATAATAATAATAATAGGTGTTGGACTGGATGTCCTTTGAGACCTCTTCCAATTGTAGCATTCTAGATCATCATCATCATAAACGGGGTTGGACTGGATGTCTCTTGAGACCTCTTCCATATAGGATTCTATATAATAATAATAATAATAATAATAATAATAACAACAACAACAACAACAACAACAACAACAACAACGATAGACAGGTTGGACTGGATGTCTCTTGGAATCTCTTCCAACTCTAGGATTCTATATAATAATAATAGTAATAATAATAATAGGCTGGTTGGACTGGATGTCTCTTGAGATCTTTTCCAACTCAAGGATTCTATATAATATAGTAATAATAATGATAATGATAGGCGGGTTGGACTGGATGTCTCTTGGGACCTCTTCCAACTCAAGGATTCTATATAATAATAATAATAATAATAATAATAATAATAATAATAATAATAATAAGGGTTTGGGCTTGATGTCTCTTGAGACCTCTTCCAACTCTAGGATTCTACATAATAATAATAATAATAATAATAATAATAATAATAATAATAATTCTTTAAGATTCCATATAATAGTTATTATTATTGTTATTATTATTATGAGTGGGTCGGACTGGATGTCTCTTAGGACCTCTTCCAACTCTAGGATTCTATATAACAATAATAGTAATAATAATAATAATAATGATAAGCTGGTTGGACTTTAGGGTCCCTTCCATTCCTAGGATTCTGTGATCCATTAGAGACGAGATGGCCATCTGTTGGGAGGGCTTTGATGGTGCCTTCCTCCTGGCAAGAAGGGGGTTGCACTGGACGGCCTTTGGGGTCTCTTCCAACTCTAGGATTCTATATAACTATAATAGTAATAATAATAATAATAATAATGATAAGCTGGTTGGACTCTGGGGTCCCTTCCATTCCTAGGATTCTGTGATCCATTAGAGACGAGATGGCCATCTGTTGGGAGGGCTTTGATGGTGCCTTCCTCCTGGCAAGAAGGGGGTTGCACTGGACGGCCTTTGGGGTCTCTTCCAACTCTAGGATTCTATATAACTATAATAGTAATAATAATAATAATAATAATAATAATGATAAGCTGGTTGGACTCTGGGGTCCCTTCCATTCCTAGGATTCTGTGATCCATTAGAGACGAGATGGCCATCTGTTGGGAGGGCTTTGATGGTGCCTTCCTCCTGGCAAGAAGGGGGTTGCACTGGACGGCCTTTGGGGTCTCTTCCAACTCTAGGATTCTATATAACTATAATAGTAATAATAATAATAATAATAATAATAATAATAATAATGATAAGCTGGTTGGACTCTGGGGTCCCTTCCATTCCTAGGATTCTGTGATCCATTAGAGACGAGATGGCCATCTGTTGGGAGGGCTTTGATGGTGCCTTCCTCCTGGCAAGAAGGGGGTTGCACTGGACGGCCTTTGGGGTCTCTTCCAACTCTAGGTTTCGCAATAAACGAACCACGTGAAACCTCACCCCCTTTTTCCCTGCCCTCCCCTTCCGCAGGAGCCGGTCAGCTGGTGGAGCGGGTGACCCGGTCGGGGATGCTGAACCCGGGCGAGGGCTGGCAGGACCTGCGCCACCACGGCCGGGGTGTCTTGCTGGACTTCCGGCTGCGTGTGCGCTGCCAGGAACACTACTACGGCCCAGCCTGCAACCTCTTGTGCCGGCCCCGCGACGACTTCTTTGGCCACCACGGCTGCGACGCCGCGGGCAACAAGGTCTGTCTGGACGGATGGACGGGAGACGAGTGTAAACGGGGTATGTTCCCGCGACATTCGGGGAAGGGTCCGGATGGGCAAACTTGGGCCCTCCAGGTGTTTTGGACTTCAACTCCCACAACTCCTAACAGCCGGTAGGCTGTTAGGAGTTGTGGGAGTTGAAGTCCAAAACACCTGGAGGGCCCAAGTTTGCCTATACTGTTAGTATCTAGTTCTAATCCAAACAATAATGATTGTTCTCCCTTCTTGCTTTCTCGCAGCAATGTGTCGCCAAGGATGTCACGAAACGCACGGGTTTTGCGAGGAACCTGGTGAGTGCAGGTAAGCCAAAGAGAGGAATGGGCTGGAGACCCCTCTTTATTCCTCGTGGAAATCCAAAACATTAGGGGACTAGATGGAGATCCAAACTATATTTCTTCCCCCAAGTTGGGAAGTTAGGCATTTGGAAAATTAGGAAGTTGGGAACTAGGAAAGCTGGGAAGTTAGGAGCTTCCCAATCCAATCAATTTATTGATGCTCCGACCAATGGTCATATGCATTTACAGAAACAACATCAAACAAACGTCTATACAAAACACTGTAAAATTCAACACTTAAAAGTAGGATGCAAGCAGGATAAAACAGAACATGCAAACTATACATTGTGTGGTGCAGCAGCACAAGTGCAACATGTGCTGGGGACTGCACAATTACCGGTAAAATGCCAATGTATAAAATCAGTCATTTAAAAAACATATGTAAAAATATCAAGGAGCTTCCCAGTTTGCAATCTTCCCAACTTCCCACCTTCCGAACTTGCCAAATTTCTAACTTGCCATCTTGCCGCACTCCCAACTTCCCACTTTTCCAACTTCTTAACTTCCCAACTTCCTACCTTGCCAACTTCCTAACTTCCTACTTGCCACTCTCCCTTTCTAACTTCCCACCTTGCCAATTTCCTAACTTCAAACCTTGCCAGCTTCCTAACCTGCGACGTTCCCTATTTGCTAATTTCCTAACTTGCCACCTTCCCAACTTGCCAACTTTCTAACTTGCCAACTTCCTAACTTCCCATCTTGCCAACTTCTCACCATGCCATCTTGCCACTTTCCCAACTTCCTAAGTTGCCGCCTTCCCAATTTGACAACTTCCCAACTTGCCACTTTCCCAACTTCCTAACTTGCCACCTTCCCAATTTGACAACTTGCCAACTTACTAACCTGTCATTTTCCCAATTTGACAACTTCCTAACTTCCCACCTTGCCAACTTGCTGCCTTCCCAACGTCCTAACTTGCCGCCTTCCCAATTTGCCAATTTCCTACCTTGCCAACTTCCCAACTTCCTACTTGCCACTCTCTCTTTCTAACTTCCCACCTTGCCAATTTCCTAACTTCGAATCTTGCCAACTTCCTAACTTGCCAACTTCCTAACCTGTGACGTTCCCTATTTGCTAATTTCCTAACTTTCCACCTTCCCAACTTGCCAACTTCCTAACTTCCCATCTTGCCAACTTCTCACCTTGCCGCCTTCCCAACTTCCTAACATGCCGCCTTCCCAATTTGCCAGCTTGCCAACTTACTAACCTGTCATCTTCTCAATTTGACAACTTCCTAACTTCTACCTTGCCAACTTCTCACCTTGCCAACTTGCCTCTTTCCCAACTTCCTAACATGCCGCCTTCCCAATTTGCCAATTTCCTAACTTGCCGCCTTCCCAACTTCCTAACTTGCCGCCTTCCCAATTTGACAACTTCCTAACCTTCGACCTTCCCTATTTGCTAATTTCCTAACTTCCCATCTTGCCAACTTCTCACCTTGCCAACTTGCTGCCTTCCCAACATCCTAACTTGCCACCTTCCCAATTTGCCAATTTCCTAACTTGCCGCCTTCCCAATTTGATAACTTCCCAACTTGCCACCCTCCCAACTTCCTAACCCGTCATCTTCCCAATTTGACAACTTCCTAACTTCCCACCTTGCCAACTTCTCACCTTGCCAACTTGCCACTTTCCCAACTTCCTACCTTGTCGCCTTCCTAATTTCCCAACTTCCTAACTTGCTTATTTCCCAACTTCCTAATTTCCCGACGTTCTAAATTATCAACTTCCCAACAGTGTTCAGCTACAATTGGGTCATTTTGTGTTATTTTTCTGCACACCAAAGCACATATTTTGGGGGCAAACCCTGTCATCCAGACGACATCCAGCTAAGCCTAGCCCTTCCCTGCAGTCAGGTCGGGGTCCTCGAGCCCAACCCAGCTGGGAAGTTAGTTAAGGCTTGACTCCCGTCCAGGGGAGTGAAGTCAGCCGTTGGATTTGAGGTCTGCTTGCGGCTGGGATGGGGCGGTCGGGAAATGGGTTTGTGGGCCACCCAGGTTTTGGACGAGGAGAGCTTGGCACGGGACAGAAACCTGGCTGGCACACCCACCCACCCACCCACCCACTCCCATTCAGCTGGAGGCGGAGGGGCCCCGGGGTGAGCCAAACACATGAATAAACTCTGAAGACATTATGGTGACGTCAAGCTTTGGCTGCCAGCTAGAAACAGCTTAATTTATTCTATCCAATAACAACAGAGCCTAGAAAAGTTTTAATATGGTACGTTTTAATATACCGTATATACTCGAGTATAAGCCGACCCGAATATAAGCCGAGGCACGAAATTTTACCACAAAAAAACTGGGAAAACATTGACTCCAGTAGAAGCTGAAGGTGGTAAATTTCAGAAATAAAAATAGATACCAATAAAATTACATTAATTGAGGCATCAGTAGGTTGAATGTTTTTGAATATTTACATAAAGCTTAAATTTAAGATAAGACTGTCCAACTCTGATCAAATAATTATTCTCATCTTCTTCAATGTAAATGTGCTTATGTATCCTTTTAATACTAATAGAGTAAAATAATACATATAATAATAATAATAATAATAATAATAATAATAATAATAATAATCCAATGAATCATTTGGGCCACATAGTTGTGCCTCTGTTTGTAGTCTGTCTGTGCAATTTTCTTACAGCAGCTGAGGATATGATCAATGGTTTTGTCGGTTTCCTTGCACAGTCTGCATTTTGGGTCATCAGCTGTGATGTCTCATGGGCCTTGTAGTCCCGTTCCTAGTGCTATTGTGGCAGACGAGGAGGAAAACATGGGATTTCCACCGGTTCAGCTTGAATCGGAGCCTCTCCACCTGGAGGATGTTTGTCCTCAGGAAGTTACCCAAACAAGCCTTGGGCAGAATTCTCCCCCGTTTTCCCGAAAGGACAATTATAATAGAGATAGAGGAGTCAGGGAGGCAAATCGCCGGAGTCTCAGAATCGCGGCCAAACAACTAGCTGATTAGGTCTGCTTCCCTTGGGAAATTCTAAGGAGTCATGCA
Source organism: Anolis carolinensis (assembly GCF_035594765.1). NCBI lineage: Eukaryota > Metazoa > Chordata > Lepidosauria > Squamata > Anolidae > Anolis > Anolis carolinensis. Next base: position 5,755,900 of record NW_026943821.1, on the reverse strand, counting down.
TCTGGACAGAGTTGGGTTTCGCTTCTTGTTCTCCAGGGAAAGTGTTCTATTGGCGGGAAAACAAGACCCTATATAGGGGGTTTGCCGCAAGGGGAACCTTGCGGAGTCAATTGATCAGCTTGAGAGAGAGATCGTGTGTTGGACTTCGTATTCCTTGTTCCCTGCTTCCTGGACCTAGTTTCAAGTCTTGCCTTGTCTCACGTTTTGCCACGGACCTTGTTTCATGCTTCAAGTTGCCACGTTTCAAGTCTTTGATCCAGCCAAGAATCAAGCTTAAGTTCCAGCCTTGTTGTCAACCTTCAATGGACTATAAGACCTTGTCATCTCCCCACACTTCTGCTTGGCAAAGTGTGTGTTTCGGTTAATGGATTATAACTTTGAACTCTAATATCTTATATTGGACATTATTTTCTTGGACTATATTTGGCCTTTCCTGAAAGGTCTGCTTCTGAACTATATTCTTCACTTGTTTTTATTGACTTTATATAATTCTTTAATAAAGATATTAGATAGATTCTGGTCTCTGCGCATGGTTATTGGTGCTCTGCAGCCTGGGTCCTGACATCAGCTGATTTTTCGATCTTGGCCTTAATTGCCTTTGTCCTGATGTCTTGCTCCTGGGCTGCAAGGATCAGGCCTTCTGTCTCCTTCTTCAGGGTCCCATTCGTGAGCCAGAGCCAGGTCTTCTCCTTGTCAGCTTTTCCTTCAATTTTGTCAAGGAACTTTCCATGCAATGTTTTGTTGTGCCAGCTGTCAGCTCTAGTTTGTAGTGTGGCTTTCTTGTACTGGTTTTTTGTCTGCTGTGCTTTGAGGAGTTTCTGATTTTTGACTTCAATCAAAGCAGGTTCTTCACTTTGCTTTACATATTCTGCCAGGGCATGTTCTTCTTCTTTGACTGCTTGTTTTACTTGCAAGAGTCCTCTGCCCCCTGATCTTCTAGGCAGATAGAGCCGGTCAACATCACTGCGAGGGTGCAGGGAATGATGAATGGTCATGAGTTTTCTTGTTTTTCTGTCCAAATTGTCCAGTTCCATCTGTGTCCAGTTTATGATGCCAGCAGTATATCTTATGACAGGTATGGCCCAGGTGTTTATGGCCTTGATGGTGTTGCCTCCATTGAGCTTGCTTTTGAGAATTTTTCTGACCCTTTGTGTGTATTCTTTGCTGACCACAGTTTTCACATGTTCATGCTTGATGTTGTCCAGTTGTAGTATGCCCAGATATTTATAGGCCTCTGGCTGGTGACACTTTATTGTTTATTGATTCATTGGAACTTATGCCTCAAGTACCACCTCCCAGCAGCAAAGAACTGGTGGGATCACAAACCTGCAAAAGTATTGGAAAATGAGCACACAAAGATACTGTGGGACTTCCGAATCCAGACTGACAAAGTTCTGGAACACAACACACCAGACATCACAGTTGTGGAAAAGAAAAAGGTTTGGATCATTGATGTTGCCATCCCAGGTGACAGTCACATTGACGAAAAACAACAGCAAAAACTCAGCCGCTATCAGGACCTCAAGATTGAACTTCAAAGACTCTGGCAGAAACCAGTGCAGGTGGTCCCGGTGGTGATGGGCACATTGGGTGCCGTGCCAAAAGATCTCAGCCGGCATTTGGAAACAATAGACATTGACAAAATCACGATCTGTCAACTGCAAAAGGCCACCCTGCTGGGATCTGCACGCATCATCCGAAAATACATCACACAGTCCTAGACACTTGGGAAGTGTTCGACTTGTGATTTTGTTAAACGAAACCCAGCATGTCTATCTTGTTTGCTGTGTCATACAATAAAATAATAATAATAATAATAATAATTGAACTGCAAAGACTCTGGCAGAAACCAGTGCAGGTGGTCCCGGTGGTGATCGGCACATTGGGTGCCGTGCCAAAAGATCTCAGCCGGCATTTGGAAACAATAGACATTGACAAAATCACGATCTGCCAACTGCAAAAGGCCACCCTGCTGGGATCTGCATGCATCATCCGAAAATAAATCTTACAGTCCCAAACACTTGGGAAGTGTTCGACTTGTGATTTTGTGATATGAAATCCAGCATATCTATCTTGTTTGCTGTGTCATACAATAAAATAATAATAATAATAATAATAATAATAATAATAATAATAATAATAATAAATACAGGAGAATAATACATGTAGTAATAAATAGAATAAAATAATAAATGTAATAATAGTAATAAGATCAGAGTGAAATAATAAATGTATTATTAATAATAAAAACTAAAATAAATGTAATAGTAGCAACAATAATAGAGAAAAATAATAAATGTAATAATACCAATAATAATAGAGCAAAATAAACAATGTACCATATATTCTCGAGTATAAGCTGGCCCAAATATAAGCCAACCAGGACCCTCACCCGAGTATAAGCCGAGGGGGGCTTTTTCAGTCTAAGAAAAAGGGCTGAAAAACTAGACTTATACTCAAGTATATACAGTAAGTATTTTACATAATGTTTTTATGCTGAAGTGTTTTTTATGATATTGTGCCCCATCACCCTGAACATCTTTCAATATAGGGGTGGGATATTTATGAATTAACCGTTCAGCCAGTTATGAACGCCCGCTTTCTTCCCAGCTGCCACTATGGCTGGACGGGACCCCTTTGCGACAAATGCATCCTCTTCCCCGGCTGTGTTCACGGGAGCTGCACCGAGCCGTGGAAGTGCGACTGCGAGACCAACTGGGGGGGACTTCTCTGTGACAAAGGTAAGAGCCTAGAAGGGACCTCAAAGGTCATCCAGTCTAACCTCCTTCAGCCATAAGACACAATCCGATCCCTCCCGACAGATGGCCATGCAGCGTCTGCTTAAGAATCTGCGGAGAAGGAGACTCCACTGGACTCCATATTCCACTCTTACCATCAGGAGGTTCTTCCTAATGTTTAGGTGGAATCACTTTTCCCGCGATTCGAACCCATGACCCCATTGTGTCCTGGTGTAGTATTCCAGTCGTCGTTCTTTTTCATCTCTGGATCAGAAGGTAGCAATGGCTCTAGAAAGGCTCGCACTATAGAATCCACAATCAGCACGTAGACACTGCAAACATAAAACTTGAAGCTGAGCCAACAACACAGATATTCAAAACATTGCCGCTTATCAGATGAAGGGTTAACTGAAACTGGAATAAACCTGGGAGTAAACGGCTTATGTAAACAGCTTGTAAACAGCTTACTTCGGCTCACAGCCAGCTACTCTAAAATAACATCTATTTGACCATTTATTGTCAACAAACTGAAGCTACAGCCTACTGACTGCATTTATATCCAGAGGAGTCCTATAGAACTGCTCCAAGACTACAGAGACTTGGATTTGTTTTGACTCCAAGCCAGGTTTGAGCCAATTTATTTGCACACTGATATATTGAGTTTTACAGCATATTACATGCATTTGGAGAGACTGGATGTACACATACTGTGTCGCTAACAAACTTTAGTTGGAGTCTTGTTGATATATGTCTGATATATGTTTTATACTGAAAACTGCTCTGTGTAGCATTTAAATTTGGATGATTGCAGTCTATAAATCTTTGTAAGTTATGACTGTATGCCACTACAGCTGACAGAATTTGGTTATCAGTTGTATTATTATTTGTATTATTGTTAACATTATTATGTATATGATGCTCTAATATACATATTGTGTTCTATGGTTTGAACCTTTATCGTGGTGCACATTTTTCAGATATTGTTTAGAATAGACAGCTGTGTTTAGTTATTAGTAGTAGTATTCCAGTTGTCGTTCTTTTTCATCTCTGGATCAGAAGGTAGCAATGGTTCTAGAAAGCCTCCCGTATTGGTCACTCCTGAAGCCAAGGAGGCCTCATTGTTGTCGCATCTCCCCCTCCTTTGTCTAGATTTGAACTATTGTGGGTCGCACTCCCCGTGCCAAAACGGGGGCACCTGTGCCAACAAGGAGCCCAACGAGTACGAGTGCCTCTGCCTGGAGGGCTTCAGCGGCCGGAACTGCGAGAACGGTGAGCACCAAGAAAGAATCGTGCAATTATAATACGGAATCCTGGAAGGGAAAGAAAAGTTTCATGGCAGGGATATGCAACGACCATATCGACGAGTCTAATGCACCATGCGCATCTTAGTTTTCAAAACCCTTGTTTATTTATTTTATTTATTTATTACATTTATATCCCGCTCTTCTCACCCCGAAGGGGACTCAGAGTGGCTCACAAATCAAATGTACATACAATATATTATTAGCATAGCACAATATAAGCATTAAATTACTATATTGTACTATATCATTATATGGTACTATTATTAGTAATATTACATTTAATATATAATATATAATTAATATTATATTATTATTAGTATAATATTGCATTACATTATAATATTATCAATATTATATGTATATACAATATATTACTGTATATACTCGAGTCTAAGCCTAATTTTTCAGCCCTTTTTTTAAGACTGAAAAAGCCCCCCTCAGATTATACTCGGGTAAGGGTCCCGGTTGGCTTATATTTGGGTCAGCTTATACTCGAGAATATATGGTACATTTATTATTTTTCTCTATTATTATTGGTATTATTACATTTATTATTTTTCTCTATTATTGTTGCTACTATTACATTTATTTTACTCTATTTTTATTATTATTAATAATACATTTATTATTTCATTCTGATTATTATTATTATTGCATTTATTATTTTACTCTATTTATTATTACAGTAGAGTCTCACTTATCCAAGACTCGCTTATCCAAGGTTCTGGATTATCCAAGGCATTTTTGTAGTCAATGTTTTCAATATACAGTAGAGTCTCGCTTATCCAGGCCGGCAGAACGTTGGATAAGCGAATATGTTGGATAATAAGGAAAGATTAAGGAAAAGCGTATTAAACATGGAATTAGGTTATGATTTTACAAATTAAGCACCAAAACATCATGTTATACAACAAATTTGACAGAAAAAGTAGTTCATTACACAGTAATGCTATGTAGTAATTACTGTATTTACAAATTTAGGAGCAAAATATCATGATGTATTGAAAACATTGACTACAAAAATGTGTTAGATCATCCAGAACGTTGGATAAGCGAGTGTTGGATAAGTGAGACTCTACTGTATCGTGATATTTTGGTGCTTAATTTGTAAAGTCATAACCTAATTTGATGTTTAATAGGTAGTTCCTTAATCCCTCCTGATTATCCAAGATATTCGCTTATCCAAGCTTCTGCCGGCCCATTTAGCTTGGATAAGTGAGACTCTACTGTACTTGTATTATTTTCCTGTATTATTTATTATTATTATTATTATTATTATTATTATTATTATTATTATTATTACATGTATTATCTTACTCTATTATTATTAAAAGGATACATAAGCACATTGACATTGAACAAGATGAGAATAATGATTTTATTAGAGTTGGACAGTATTATCTTAAATTTGAGCTTTATGTAAATATTCAAAAACATTTAACCTACTGATGCCTCAATTAATGTAATTTTATTGGTATCATTTTTTATTTCTGAAATTTACCACCCTCGGCTTATACTGAAGTCAATGTTTTCCCAGTTTTTGGGGGGTAAAATTTCGTGCTTCGGCTTATATTCGGGTCGGCTTATACTCGAGTATATACGGTAATTTTTTTTTAAATATTTACATAAATCTCAAATTCAAGATAAGACTCTCCGACTCTGATCAAATCATTATTCTCATCTTCTTCAATGTAAATATGCTTATGTATCCTTTTAATAATAATAGAATAAAATAGCGAATGGATTTTTCGTGCCAACCAGTGAGTGAGTGAGTATACCTTTTTGTGGACTAGTCGCTTGCGCAGGCTGTGTGGCCAAGGCTTCCTTGAAACCGTTTTTGTTCTCTTTCTTTCAATCCGGTCCCAGCCCTCCTATCCTTGCCTTCTTCTGAACCGACTTGTGCTCCAGAGCGTTGTGCCAATGGGGGAACGTGCCTCCGAAGTGCATCCGGATGGCGGTGCGTCTGTCTCCCGGGATGGAGCGGAGAGAAGTGCCAGGATGGTGAGCCCTCTCCCATTTGGGCAAATGATTCGGCGCTTGGGAAAGAAAGTCAAAGTATTTACCTGTGTTGGTTTGCCTGTTTGTTCCACAAAGGCTCCTACATGGCTTGGCTCACAGACCCTTCATGCTCATACTTAAAATAACACAGTGTCACAACTTAAAATAACACCAAGACACAGTCAAACCTTCCCGACAGATGGTCATCCAGTCCCTGTTGAATTATAGACTCTATAATAATATAATAATAAAACTTTATTTATATACTGCCCTATCTCCTCAGAGTACTCAGGGCGGTTTCCAACATGATCAAATCAATACGATACAATACACATACCCTGTTTCCCCTAAAATAAGACATCCCCAGAAAATAAGACCTAGTAGAGGTTTTGCTGAATTGCTAAATATAAGGCCTCCCCCGAAAGTAAGACCTAACAAAGTTTTTGTTTGGAAGCATGCCCGCCGAACAGAACACCAGAGCATGCAGGATCGGTAAATATACGTACCATAGTGTTGTACATGGAAATATTGGTAGTAACAAGAAATTCTTGATAGTATTCAGTTTGTCTGATTATGCTGATTTGTGATGACATCTACTGTACAGTATATAATAAATGTTCATGTTTTTGTTCAACAATAAATGTGCATTTTTCTTCATGGAAAAATAAAACATCCCCTGAAAATAAGATGTAGCGCATCTTTGGGAGCAAAAATTAATATAAGACACTGTCTTATTTTCGGGGAAACACGGTAATAAAAACAGAACCATACAACCATTTAAAAATACAATAGAGTCTTCCTTATCCAACCTCCACTTATCCAACGTTCTGTATTATCCAATGCAGTCGGCCTTTTATTTATTTATTTATTTATTTATTTATTTATTTATTTTAGTAGTCAATGTTGTAGTAGTCAGTGTTTTCAATACATTGCGATATTTTGGTGCTAAATTCGTAAATACAGTAGAGTCTCACTTATCCAACATAAACAGGCCGGCAGAACGTTGGATAAGCGAATATGTTGGATAATAAGGAGAGATTAAGGAAAAGCCTATTAAACATCAAATTAGGTTATGATTTTACAAATTAAGCACCAAAACATCATGTTATACAACAAATTTGACAGAAAAAGTAATTCAATACGCAGTAATGCTATGTAGTAATTACTGTATTTACGAATTTAGCACCAAAATATCATGATATATTGAAAACATTGACTACAAAAATGCGTTGGATAATCCAGAACGTTGGATAAGTGAGTGTTGCATAAGTGAGACTCTACTGTACAATAATTCATACATAACTTTGTTGTGTATTGACCTACTTTTTCTGTTGATCTGTTGTAAAACATGATGTTTTGCTGCTTAATTTGTAAAATCATAATGTAATTTGATGTTTAATAGGCTTTTCCTTAGTCCGTCCTTCTTATCCAACATTTTCACTTATGCAACATTCTGCCAGCCCGTTTGTGTTGGATAAGTAAGACTCTACTGTAATACAAGTAATAAACATAAATACACAACATACAATCCAACAATGAAAAATGAAACTAGTAACAATACTCCATGGATGTCTGCCATGGGTATGGGCAAAACGTCAGGAGAGAATGCTTCTGAAACATGGCCATACAGCTCGGAAAAATCACAGCAGCCCAGTGATTCCATCCATGAAAAACTTTGACAACAACAACTTATTATTATTATTATTATTATTATTATTATTATTATTATTATTATTATTATTGTATGACACAGCAAACAAGATAGACATGCTGGATTTCATATCACAAAATCACAAGTCTTCTTCTTCTTCTTCTTCTTCTTCTTCTTCTTCTTCTTCTTATTATTATTATTATTATTATTATTATTATTATTGAGCCATCCAAAAGCAAAGGTGGGCTGTTTTGGATTTCTGACTATTTTAAGCTTCCAGACAAGTGTTATAATTCTGCGCATGGAGAATTATTATTATTGTTATTACAGTAGAGTCTCGCTTATCCAAGGTTCTGTATTATCCAGCGCAGTTTGCCTTTTAGTAGTCAATGTTTTTGTAGTTAATTTTTCAATAAATTGCGAAATTTTGGTGCTAAATTCATAATACAGTAATTATTACATAACGTTATCGCGTACTGCCATTACCATTTTATATATATAGATACATAACTTTACTGTGTATTGACCTGCTTTTTCTATTCATTTGTTGTAAAGCATGATGTTTTGGTGCTTAATTTGTAAAATCATAACATAATTTGATGTTTAATAGGCTTTTCCTTAGTCCCTCCTTATTATCCAACATTTTCGCTTATCCAATGTTCTGCCGGCCCATTTATGTTGGATAAGTGAGACTCTACTGTATTATTATTAATAGCTTTCCCCAAATTAAATCACTCATCTTTGGCAAGGTATTGTTTTTTAAAAATATATGGATAAATATTAAGTCAGTTAATGAAGTCAATGTGTTCTTGGACCTGACTTCTCCAAAAAAGACTGGACAAGCTTTAGATGGAAACTCTTCATTGAGCAGTGGGTTGGACTAGATAGCCTCATGGGGCCCCTTTCAGCTCTATGGTCCCATGAAAAACAAATCAATGGGAGACTGATGGAAGTTTTTTTCTCCTTTTGCTGCCTGCAGCAGTGATGACCTGCCTCTCAAAGCCCTGCAGCCACGGAGGGAGTTGCCAGGACCTTCCAGATGGCTTCAGATGCCTTTGCCCATCGCAATGGATGGGGAAGACCTGCCAGATCGGTAAGGCTTTGCTCCTTCTTTCTGTGGCTCTTTCTGGAAAAAACCCCTCTGAAGTTGGAATGTTTTCCCCCAATACCTTCCAGTACAACTGGCAATTAATTACAGCTATGGGAAGACTTGTAGATAACCGATAGCCACCTTGCAACAATGGGCCGGGCTGTGGTGCAGGCTGTTGAGCAGCTGCAACAAATCACTCTGACCATGAGGTCATGAGTTCGGGGCCAGCCCGTGGCGGGGTGAGCACCCGTCAATTAAAAATAAAAAATAGCCCCTGCTCGTTGCTGACCTAGCAACCCGAAAGATAGTTGCATCTATCAAGTAGGAAATAAGGTACCACTTATAAATTGGGGAGGCAAATTTAACTAATTTACGACATTGGAATGAGGAAGTGCCATCAGAGTGGATGATGAAGCAGCTGCTCCCCCCTGTGGCCAGAATCGAACATCCCCTCAGGAGAAGGTTAAATTGCCTCTGCGTCTGTCTGTCTCAGTCTTTGTTTGATGTGTTTATAGGCATTGAATGTTTGCCCTATGTGTGTATAATGTGATCCGCCCTGAGTCCCCTTCGGGGTGAGAAAGAAGGGAGGAATATAAATACTGTAAATAAATAAATAAATATCCCATCAGTTCTCAACAGACTAGCCCATTATGCCGAATGCTGTAGATTGCAATCCCTGCAAAACAACAGCATTCCCATCCTCATTGCAGATGGATAGCTTTGACTGTATTGCTTCTAGGTTTTTCCTTAGAAACATGAGGGCCAGAAACTTAGAAAAGATTATTATTATTATTATTATTATTATTATTATTATTATTATTATTATTATTATTATATAGCCCTGGTGGCGAAGTGCGTTAAAGCGCTGAGCCGCTGAACTTGCAGACCGAAAGGTCCCAGGTCCAAATCCCGGGAGCGGCTTGAGCGCCCGCTGTTAGCCCCAGCTCCTGCCAACCTAGCAGTTCGAAAACATGCCATTGTGAGTAGATCAATAGGTGGGAAGGTAACGGCATTCCATGCAGGCATGCTGGCCACATGACCTTGGAGGTGTCTACAGACAATGCCAGCTCTTCGGCTTAGAAATGGAGATGAACACCAACCCCCAGAGTCAGACATGACTGGACTTACCGTCAGGGGAAACCTTTACCTTTACTATAATAATAATAATAATAATAATAATAATAATAATAAGAAGAAGAAGAAGAAGAAGAAGAAGAAGAAGAAGAAGAAGAAGAAGAAGACCTGGCTCTGGCTCACGAATGGGACCCTGAAGAAGGAGACAGAAGGCCTGATCCTTGCAGCCCAGGAGCAAGACATCAGGACAAAGGCAATTCAGGCCAAGATCGAAAAATCAGCTGATGACCCAAAATGCAGACTGTACAAGGAAACCGACGAAACCATTGATCATGTCCTCAGCTGCTGTAAGAAAATCGCACAGACAGACTACAAACAGAGGCACAACTATGTGGCCCAAATGATTCATTGGAACTTATGCCTCAAGTATCACCTCCCAGCAGCAAAGAACTGGTGGGATCACAAACCAGCAAAGATTATGGAAAATGATCACGCAAAGATACTGTGGGACTTCCGAATCCAGACTGACAAAGTTCTGGAACACAACACACCAGACATCACAGTTGTGGAAAAGAAAAAGGTTTGGATCATTGATGTTTCCATCTCAGGTGACAGTCGAATTGACAAAAAACAACAAAAAAACTCAGCTGCTATCAGGACCTCAAGACTGAACTGCAAAGACTCTGGCAGAAACCAGTGCAGGTGGTCCCGGTGGTGGTGGGCACACTGGGTGCCGTGCCAAAAGATCTCAGCCGACATTTGGAAACAATAGACATTGACAAAATTACGATCTGCCAACTGCAAAAGGCCACCCTGCTGGGATCTGCACGCATCATCCGAAAATACATCACACCGTCCTAGACACTTGGGAAGTGTTCGACTTGTGGTTTTGTGAAACGAAATCCAGCATGTCTATCTTGTTTGCTGTGTCATAATAAAATAATAATAATAATAATAATAGCAGAAACCCGAGGGGCTATTGCAGAGCCCTTTGTGTGCTTCACAGGGCCCCAAGGGCTCCCCGGAGTACACTTTTGAGAACCACTAGTTTAGGGGATTTTCAGATTCCCTGCCAAAATAATATGCTTGATTTATAGTATGCGGGGCAGAGGAGGAAGACAATCCTAGCTGGGGTGGGTACCATTTCCTCTTGAAAACCTTTTGGCTCCAGCCCCAATTGACAGGAAAAAGTGCGAAATGCTGCTGCTGCTGCTGTTGTTGAAATTGATCAATTAACGGTTGGATTCTGAAGCTAAGTAGGACTTTGCCCCATTGCCGAGGCTCGGCTCACTTATGTCCTTCTTCCTTCCAGATGTGAACGAATGCCAGAAGAACCCGTGCCTGCATTCCCGGAGTTGCAAAAATCTCATCGGAGGCTATTTCTGCGATTGTCTGGATGGCTGGAAGGGACCAAACTGCAACATCCGTAAGAGACAAAGACTGTGGGACCTGATGGGATCCCAAGTTTTGGAGCAAGTCAGCTTTCCATTTGGGATTCATGTTGTAAATTGGGCTAAGAAAGGAAACATAGTTTGCATGCAAAGGCCTCTCCGTTGAGCCTGATCTACCTCGCAGGGTTGGTGTCATGATCAGCAAAAAAAAAAACATGCACCCCCGATTTAAAATATTATTATTAATAATACAGTAGAGTCTCACTTATCCAACATAAATGGGCCAGCAGAATGTTGGATAAGCGAATATCTTGGATAATAAGGAGGGATTAAGGAAAAGCCTATTAAACATCAAATTAGGTTATGATTTTACAAATTAAGCACCAAAACATCATGTTATACAACAAATTTGACAAAAAAGTAGTTCAATACGCAGTAATGCTATGTAATAATTACTGTATTTACGAATTTAGCACCAAAATATCATGATGTATTGAAATCATTAACTTCAAAAATGCGTTGGATAATCCAGAACGTTGGATAAGCGAGTGTTGGATAAGTGAGACTCTACTGTAATAATAATAATAATAATTATTATTATTATTATTATTATTATTTTATTTCTTACCTGTCTCTCCTCATGGGTCGAGGCGGCTTACAGAATAATACAGAATAACACATAGTATTAAAAAACTTTTAACCGAAGCACAACAAAGCTCCCAATGGGAATATGGCCTTCGCCAATCAGTTATTTGGAGACTATAACTCCCAGAATCCCCCAATAAATTGTGTTAAAACAACTGTGAAATAGAGGAAGGTGAAATCATATATGTAGTTTGGCTATATTCCCAAATGCACACACGTTTAGAGTCCCTTTGGGACATTTTAATATAGAAAGTAAAGCCATATGATTCTTCTGCTGGAGGCTAACCAGGTGGCTGATCACTGATGTTTATTGGGATTTTATACACAACTAGCTTGGTACCTGGTGTTCCCTGGATAATTTGAATAAGTCCGTTTTTTGCTTGTACAAAATGCATAAGGGTGTGGGTGAACTACAACTCACATCATGCCAGGTTAACCCCAAAAAACTACATCAGTATTTCAAATTTGTTACGTTGGGCATGTTTGCTCTGGATGCATCATCGGTGGGGTTCAGTTCGCTCTCTGGCTGTAGGGTGAACTACAACTCCCACTATAGTGAATTATCCCCTCAAACCCCTCCAGTAGGTTGAGTTAGTCCTGGGGGTTCTGTGCGCCAAGTTTGGTCCAGGTCCCATCATCAGTGGAGGTCACAGTTTCCCTGATTGTGGGTGAACTACAACTCTCAGAAAGAAAGGTCATTTCCCCACAAGTCCCTCTAGTAATCAAAGTTCATCGTATCAGGTATGTGTGCCAGAATTGGCCTAGATCCGTCGGTGTTTGGGTTCACAGTGCTCCCTGGATGTAGACGAACTATGTGCCGTCGCGCCTGGGGCTATAACTCTTACCGAAAGAGGCATGGATGTGACATCTTTCCCCAGGGGATTGCTTCTTGCCCTCCTTTAGGGAAACTGGAACTCCCAAGGACCAAAACACTGTAGATAACTCAAAACTGGTTTTATTGTTCACCATAGGTTATCCTAATAAGTTGGAAGTTTCAAAGGGATAAAGGAAAATATACATTACAGTCTTTGGTTGTCTTAAGTCCAAGGAGCTTTGCAGCTGAGAAGCTTTTCCAGGTCCCTCTTTCTCAATGGCTGTGAATGCCGGAGCAATCTTCAGCCTCAGTCTAAATGGCCTATGTTTGAAGACACACAGTCTTCCTCTGGTGCCAAAGAACTGATTTGAAGGCGCTTGAGACTCCTCAACGTCGTTCAGGTTGGCCCTGAACATGAAGCATAAGTCTCAAGGGTAAGAACCTCAGAATTGGTGCTGAGAGAGGTAACATAATCAAGGGCTTTTAGAGCCAAGTCTCTCTCTCACGTCCATCTGGTAGAAAGCTTAATGGTGGAATGAAAAAGGAAACACTGGCCCACTCCAGGAAAGGGTGGAGTCAAACAACTGAGCTGAGGGAGCAATATAACTGGTGCAAACAACATTGATTGACAGCTACAAATAACCAATCAATTCAACTACATTTACAGGGCAAAGGCAAAACCAGGCATGATACAACTCAAATCTTGCAACTTACAGTTTGACATATAGATGGCGCCACTCGTGCCGTCACAAACTACAACTCCCCCAATGAAGGTGAATTTTCCCCAAAGACCTCCAGTATTTCTTTGTTGGTCATGTGGGGTTCCTGTGTGCCATGTTAGTTCCAGGTCCATCATTGGTGGAGTTCAGAGTGCTCTCTGATTGCAGGTAAACTATACATCCCAGTACCTACAACTCCTATAAATCATGGTGAATTCTCCCCAAACTTCTCCAGTATGTTCCATTGCTGATCAATTGCTCTGTTTGCTGTGTGCCATAGAAAATAATAGGAAAGGGTTATGGGAGAGGCAGTGGGCGGGGTCATGAAAATTCCACACCAATGGATTGATAAAATTAAAGAAGAAGGAGGTCACCAGATTATATAACAAATTTTTAGAATGGTCAACAGGGACAGAATTTATAAAGAATTGTATGACCAAATGGGCAATGAATATTGGAAGAAATATAAAAATTAATGAATGGGAACAAATTTGGAATATTAAATTAAGATATACCTACGCATCGGATCTTAAAGAAAATTGGCTCAAAATGATGCATAGGTGATACATGACTCCAAAAAAATTGGGTATCATGTATTAACAGTCAGACAACAAATGTTGGAAATGCCACCGGCACGAAGGCAGTTTCTACCATATGTGGTGGTCATGTAAACAAGCCACCAAATACTGGAAAATGGTCCACGAAATAAGCCAGAAGATTTTAAAGATACAATTTGAAAAGAAACCAGAATATTATCTATTAGGCTTGATGAATCCAGAAATGAATTTAAATCAAAATCAGGACATTTTATTCACCTATTTAACAACAACAGCGAGAATGGTACAGTAGAGTCTCACTTATCCAAGCTAAACGGGCCAGCAGAATCTTGGATAAGCGAATATCTTGGATAATAAGGAGGGATTAAGAAAAAGCCTATTAAACATCAAATTAGGTTATGATTTTACAAATTAAGTGCCAAAACATCATGCTATACAACAAATTTGACAGAAAAAGTAGTTCAATATGCAGTAATGTTATGTTGTAATTACAGTATTTACGAATTTAGCACCGAAATATCAGGATATATTGAAAACATTGACTACAAAAATGGCTTGGATAATCCAGAAGCTTGGATAAGTGAGACTGTACTGTATATGCCAAATTATGGAAACAAAAAGAGATCCCGTTAAAGGAACAATGGTTAGAAAGGATAACAGAAATAAAGGACATGGATAGGTTAACCTTTTTATTAAAAAGAGTTACAGGAAAACAAATTAGACAGACAGATGGGAAGTATTTTGAAGAATATAAGTTTGAAGTATTATAACTGAACTATGCAAGAAAGAGCAACATAAGATAGATAATGAAGAAGAGAAGGGGACACGGTCAATAAATCCTCTTGGAAGAAAGAGGAATGAAATTAGATAATAGACATTAACCGTGAAGATGATGAGTGGAAGTAGAATCTTTATCTTATCTTTTTTTTTCCCCTCCCTCCTTTTTTTTTCTTTTTCCTCCTTTTTTTTAATTTTCTTGGTTTTATTAAACTTGTATTTGAAACTTTTAATAAAAATATTTGTTTAATAAAGAAAAGAAAATTCCACACCAATGGAGAATATCAGAAACACTGGGATGTCTGCGGTGGAAGAAAAACACAACATCTAGGATGAAATTGTCCCTGTCTGAAAGCCTTCACTTGGGTGGTGGGCAGGATGGTGTTTGTGGAGGACATTGGCAGGGCTCTGGGACATGTTCACGGCGCTCACTGTAACCTAAAATGTCATTGGAGGGAGAGCCATGGGTGTCTCCTGAGTAGTGGGAGCTATAGCTGTTTGTGGAAGTGGGAGCCTGTCTGTGGAAGTGGACACCCCAGCCACATACACATATACATATTTTCACTTTTATTATGTGTATAGATATACTATTTCTGAACCTTCCTTTTTTACCTCTTCTCAACAGGAGAAAATGCTTGCCAGGTCCAGTGCCGTAATGGAGGGACTTGCCAGGTATGAATTGTTATTTTAACACTATGTAACACGATTTTTGTTCCTGGGTTAGAAATGTCAGTAGAGTCTCACTCATCCAAGCTTTGCTTATTCAATGTTCTGTATTATCCAACACAGTCTGCCTTTTAGTAGTCAATGTTTTTGTAGTAAATGTGACATTTTGGTGCTAAATTCATAAATACAGTGATTACTACATAATGATATTGTGTATTGAACTACTTTTTCTGTCAAATTTGTTATATAACATGATGTTTTGGTGCTTAATTTGTAAAATCATAACGTAATTTGATGTTTAATAGGCTTTTCCTTAATCCTTCCTTATTATACAAGATTTTCGCTTATCCAACATTCTGCCGGCCCGTTTATGTTGGATAAGTGAGACTGTACTGTATAACAAAATGCTATACAATATCACTTCTGCAAAAAACAAAGTTTTGGCAGTTCAATAAACTTTCCCCATGTTTTTTTTTATGATAGAACCAATTAAGAAATGACATTTCTAACCCAGGAACAAAAATAGTTTCGTATTACAGAATCCCAAGTCGAACACTTCCCAAGTGTCTAGGACTGTGTGATGTATTTTCGGATGATGCGCACAGATCCCAGTAGGGTGGCCTTTTGCAGTTGGCAGATCGTAATTTTGTCAATGCCTATTGTTTCCAAATGCCGGCTGAGATTTTTTGGCACGGCACCCAGTGTGCCCATCACCACCGGGACCACCTGTACTGGTTTCTGCCAGAGTCTTTGCAGTTCAATCTTGAGGTCCTGATAGCGGCTGAGTTTTTCCTGTTGTTTTTTGTCAATGCGACTGTCACCTGGGATGGCGACATCAATGATCCAAACCTTTTTCTTTTCCACAATTGTGATGTCTGGTGTGTTGTGTTCCAGAACTTTGTCAGTCTGGATTTGGCAGTCCCGCGGTATCTTTGCGTGTTCATTTTCCAATACTTCTGCAGGTTTGTGATCCCACCAGTTCTTTGCTGCTGGGAGCTGGTACTTGAGGCATAAGTTCCAATGGATCATTTGGGCCACATAGTTGTGCCTCTGTTTGTAGTCTGTCTGTGTGATTTTCTTACAGCAGCTGAGGATATGATCAATGGTTTTGTCGGTTTCCTTGCACAGTCTGCATTTTGGGTCATCAGCTGATTTTTCGATCTTGGCCTTAATTGCCTTTGTTCTGATGGCTTGCTCCTGGGCTGCAAGGATCAGGCCTTCTGTCTCCTTCTTCAGGGTCCCATTCGTGAGCCAGAGCCAGGTCTTCTCCTTATCAGCTTTTCCTTCAATTTTATCAAGGAACTTTCCATGCAATGTTTTGTTGTGCCAGCTGTCAGCTCTAGTTTGTAGTGTGGCTTTCTTGTACTGTTTTTTTGTCTGCTGTGCTTTGAGGAGTTTCTGATTTTTGACTTCAATCAAAGCAGGTTCTTCACTTTGCTTTACATATTCTGCCAGGGCATGTTCTTCTTTGACTGCTTGTTTTACTTGTAAGAGTCCTCTGCCCCCTGATCTTCTAGGCAGATATAGCCAGTCAACATCACTGCGAGGGTTCAGGGAATGGAGAATGGTCATGAGTTTTCTTGTTTTTATGTCCAAATTGTCCAGTTCCGCCTTTGTCCAGTTTATGATGCCAGCAATATATCTTATGACAGGTATGGCCTAGGTGTTTATGGCCTTGATGGTGTTGCCTCCATTGAACTTGCTTTTGAGAATTTTCCTGACCCTTTGTGTGTATTCTTTGCTGACCAGTTTTCACATGTTCATGCTTGATGTTGTCCAACTGCAATATGCCCAGATATTTATAGGCCTCTGGCTGATGACACTTTATTGTTTGGCCATTAGGCATATTTATGCCCTCACTTTCAATGATTTTTCTATTATTATTATTATTATTATTATTATTATTATTATTATTATTATTATTATCTGATGCCTACCCCAGATCCTTCCTGTTGCTTTCCACACAACTCACCTGTTTCCCATCTCTTCCCAACAGGTGGAAGGAGGCAGGCCCAGATGCTTTTGCCAGAAGGGATATACTGGTGCTGAGTGTGAGACACAAGTGGGAACTTGTGAAGGCAACCCCTGTTTGCATGGAGGGCGGTGCTTAGAGATGGAAAACCGGACTTTCCAATGCAGCTGTCCCTTGGGCTTTAGTGGGTCTCGTTGTGAGGTAAACATACACACAAGGTTGGGTCTTTTGGGGGAAAATAAGAAAGTTGGTATGTTCAAGGAGCCATAAAGAGGTTCATTCTTTGTGCCAGTTGCTTGAGAGCTCTGGTTGTTTTGACTTAATGAAGAGTATACTGCAATGGCCTGCCTTTCCATGCTGTCTCTCTTTCTTGACCTATATCAGATCTCGGGGGATCTTTGCTCCCCGAACCCGTGTCCCAAAGGGGCAAGCTGCCTAGCGGGAGAGGGCACCTATCTCTGCTCCTGCCCCGAAGGTGCCACTTGCCAGAAATTGCAGGAAGCCTGCCCGGATGGCCCATGCCAAGGTGAGTGACTTGCGGTGGAATCTCTTTCTCTGAAGGCTTTTAAGCAGAGGTTGCATGGCCATCTGTCGGGAGAGCTTTGATTGTGTCTTCCAGGAAACTCTTGTAATAACCTCCTCCAAAGATGTCAGAAAGGGGGAGAAATCTTTTTTAAAAAATCCCACCTCTGATACCAATTGCGGAGATGTGGAGATGGAGGTTGTTTTTATTAATTAATTATATATTTTATATCCACTGCCACCAGTTTTTATTTAAAAGCTGCCACCAAATTATAGAAGTTTTATAATGCTGCCACCAAATGTCAAGGGGATCATCAATTCTTGCCACCACTATAGGAATACGTAGCTACTAGCTACTTAGAGAGGAGACTTTTTAAATTTTATTTTTCTTCTTTCTGGTTTGCTTTTGATGGTAAAATAGATGACAGAAGCTGAGATGTTAAAGAGAACAATAACACGTTTATTGAGGCGCACAAGCTTAATGGTTACAATAACTTCTTCAGAGGCACTTAGATTAACAGTTGCAATAACAGAATGAGGTGATTCAAACTTCCTAAAATGTCACTTCTTTCTCCACTGCTTTAACCTGCAGTCACCCTGTGAATTTCAGTCACAGACTATCTGTTCCTAGTCAGGAGACAGACTACGTTAAAATAAGTCACCAAACTTATTTTAGAATTGACTCAAAATCCAACACTTGAGCCACCCTGATCCTCCAACTGAGAATCAGACTTCCCTGTGGTTCGCTGACCACAGACTAATCTGTTTTTTTAAAAACATTCCCTCCTTTTTCTCCAAATGGTGGTTGGCTCCGCCCTCGTTACTATGGCAACAGCATCAGAATGCTGAGCTGGCTACCATCCCCCACGCACTGGTAACTAATACTTACCCTTTTAAACATAGTTAAACATGACTTTTAAAACGCAATTAAACATGACATCTATAAATCAAAATAAAAACACACTTCTTTACACCTCCTTTTGAATACATCTTGTCAAGGAAAGCTTACTTTTCGGAAGAGCCTGAAAACCTGGCTCTTCCAACAAGCCTTTGGCAATTGACTTCCATAGCAAAGGATTGACCAGTTGCCCATTTTTATTTTTACTGCACTTTATTCCTTTAGCCGGCCATAGCCTCCTTTGTTTATGCCTTCCCCAGCACTTTAATGGGATAATGGTTTTGTATCGTCCTCTCCCCGACTGTATCTGATACTACTAGCACTTTTATGGCCCAGTTCTTTTTAGGAGCCAACCCAGGATTTTATCAAGCATGTTTGTTTTATATGATTTTATTTGTTTTATGACTTTCTTTATTGTTGATTGATTTGTTGATCCTTTACCTGCGTCCAGTCTGTCATCGTCTTTGGTTTGTTCTGTGTTCTTGTTAGTAGAAAAATTAATTGGTCCATATTCATTATATCCCATATTTTCTTTATCCAATCCTCCTTATTTGGTATTGCTTTTTGTTTCCATAGTCTGGCAAGCACTATTCTGGCTGCAGTTGTTAAATATGTAAATATTTCATCTTCGTTCTTCCCCCATTGCATGTTAGAAATCCCCAATAGGAAGTATTCTGGGACTAAAGGAATTTGTATTTTTAGAATCTTCTGACACTTGTTATGTATCTCTCTCCAGTAGGGTTTTATTTTTTCACATGGACCACCACATATGTAGATAGGTACCCTCGCTTTTTCCACACTTCCAGCATTTGATATTCTTGTCTTTTGCAAATTTTGTTATTTTCTTCGGTGTCATATGCCATTGGTAAAACATCTTTAACCAATTTTCTTTTAAGTCATAGGCATATGTACAATTTAAATTTTTTCCCCAAATTATTTCCCATTCATCTAGTGTAATTGTTCTTCCTATATCCCTCTCCCATTTTATCATACATTGTTTAATCGATTTCCTCTTCAGTGCTCCATCCTAATAGAATTTTGTAAATACTTGCTATGGTCTTCTTTTGTTTAGGGAGAATTTTATCCCACAATGATATTTTATCTTTGAATCCGTTTGCCTTATCTATATATATAAAAGGGTAATGAAATTTCGGCCTAGGACAAAACAACAAAACTACACATCCCAGAAACACTAAACTTGGCAGCACAATCCCTCATCCATGCCTCTACGTTCATACAACAAAAAGAAAAGAAAAATAAAGTCCTAATTAGAGGGAGAGGAATAATTGTTTTTATCCAATTGCTGCCAGTTAGAAGGCTAAGCTCTGCCCACTTGGTCTCCTAGCAACCCACTCAGCACAGGCACAGGGGACAGGCAGTTAGGCCTCACTTAGGCCTCTTCCACACTGTCTATAAAATACAGATTATCTGATTTTAACTGGATTATATGGCAGTGTAGACTCAAGGCCCTTCCACACAGCTATATAACCCATTTATAATGGGCTTAATGTCAGGGGAAAACCTTTACCCTTTACCTTAACTACCACCATACTTCGCCACAGCAACGCGTGGCCGGGCACAGTTAGTCTTTGTTAAAATATTCTTTTAGTTGGTAATACAGTAGTGTCTCACTTATCCAAGCTAAACATGCCGGCAGAACCTTGGATAAGCAAATATCTTGGATAATAAGGAGGGATTAAGGAAAAGCCTATTAAATATCAAATTAGGTTATGATTTTACAAATTCAGCACCAAAATATCATGTTCTACAACAAATTTGACAGAAAAAGTAGTTCAATACGCATTAATGTTATGTTGTAATTACGGTATTTACGAATTTAACACCAAAATATCATGATATATTGAAAACATTGACTACAAAAATGGCTTGGATAATCCAGAGGCTTGGATAAGTGAGACTCTACTGTATTGAAGCCAAGTCATGTTTTCATATTTCTTTTTTAAATTCCTCTAATGTTTTCATCCTTAATTCCTTTCCTTCTCTCTTCAATATTTCCCTGTATGGGGGCCATTTATTCCAACCTAGCTCTCTCCTTTGGTGTGTCTCCAGAGGAGAGATCCAGAGTGGGGTTTTACTATAAAGCCTTTGTTTATATTTATGCCATATTTTAAATAATGCCGACCGGATAAAGTGGTTGCCGATTTTTTTCTCCACTGTTTTCCTATTGTGTGCCAGTTCAGGCATGGGCAAACTTAGGCCCTCCAGGTGTTTTGGACTTCAACTCCCACAATTCCTAACAGCCTAAGGGATGAAGTTTGCCCATGCCTGGCTTAGATGGTGTATTCCTGCATGGCAGGTCAAACTGGATGGCCTTTGGGGTCTCCTCATTGTTTTTAATTCGATGTTTTAATACCGTGTTGTGTTTTTTTCGGCTGCTGTGTATATATTATTATTGGTTTTTATTATTGTTCTTTGATGTTTCATATTTTATTTTATCATTGTTTTGTATCTGATTTTGCTGTGAGCCGTCCCGAGTCCCCTTCGGGGGAGATGTAGGCGGGATATAAATAAAACTTATTATTATTATCTTCTAACACTAATCGTTCGATTCTCTATTTTAGGGGGAAGCAGCGCAACCCTTCTCTACATCGTGCTGCCGCTGGCCCTGATCCTTATCTTAGCAACCCTGGCGTTGTCACTGATGGCACGAAGGCTTCGCCGAAAATCCAGAGAGGCCACATCCGGGCTTCAGGAACCCGCGACCAACAACAGCCTCTATCTGGACGCCGTTCAGCTCATCCGCAACGCCACAAGTGCCAAGGGAGAGGCGGTTCTGAGCGTCGATAAGGCAGGAATGCCTGCGGGCGGGCGCCTGTCGGGTGGCCTGCCGAAGACGGACATCTCCAACGAGGAGAGAGCCAAGCTCAACCAACTCAACCGGGGCCCTTCCATGCCGAGGCCCTTGCTTTGACCAATGGAGAAAGAACTCGAGGAGGACTTGACCTTGAGACCCCAAACAATGGGGATAGAGCTCCCAAAGCACCTTATTTTGACCTTTTCTAGTATTGTTTTGTTTTGTTATTGTACAAGGCTGGAAGGGAATCGCTAGCAGGCGTGGGCAAACGTTGGCCCTCCAGGTGTTTTGGACTTCAACTCCCACAATTCCTAACAGCCGGTAGGCTGTTAGGAATTGTGGGAGTTGAAGTCCAAAACACCTGGAGGGCCAACGTTTGCCCACGCCTGAACCTACTATAATGTGGGTCCCAAAGCGGTATTATTCAACTGCTAATTCATCATGTTCTCTCCACCAGATAATACCGGAATTAAAAAGAAGTTTAAAAAAAAAACTCTTATGGTTAAAAAAGCACAACTGATCTGGACCTGCAAAGGATACATTTAAGGGAAATATTATTTTTAATTACTGCTTTGCAACAAGTTGGAGTGGGATTCACACAGCTCTATGGATATGGCCGGACAACAACTCTCATCATGTTCTCGAAGGCATTCATGTCCGGAATCACTGGGTTGCTGTGAGTTTTGCAGGCTGTGTGGCCATGCTCCAGAAGCATTCTCTCCTGACGTTTCGCTCACATCTATGGCAGGCATCCTCAGCAGTTGTGAGGTATGTTGGAAACTTGGCAAGTGGGGTTTATATATCTGTGGAAGGTCCAGGGTGCATATTATTTTGAAATGTTTGCGTATGATGCACAAAATACTTCTAGAACATGGCCATACAGCCCGGAAAACATACAACAACTCTGTGATCCCGGCCATGAAAGCCTTCGACAACACAATAATAATAATAACAATAATAAAGTACTAGAAACTTTAAAACTATGGTGCTTATAATGGACCATTTCCATGATTTGTAGTAAAAAAAAAAAAAGTAACAATCCCCCCAAAAGTTAACTTTTCCTCACTGGACTTTTGGGGGGACATGTAGCCTCATGAGCCATGTCCTAATGTTTTCTGCAGGGACCTTCGGATGCATCTACACTGCAGAACGAATGCAGTTTGATACCACTTGCACAGCCATGGCTCAAGCTATGACTTGTAGTTTGCTGAGGCATAGGATTAAGTCATGTGTTAATTCCACAATCGGCGTTGTAGCACAGAGCTTGGGAAAGTCTTTGCTATTCTTTATTGGGGAATTATATGGGCAGAGTAGAACTCAATTGGGGTGTTTTTGGAGTGGGCAGACTATAGAACTCAACTGCAATGCCTTTCGTGATTATCATGGATAAGGAAATTATCTATATTATATTGACTATGGCAATGTGGGACAACTTACGGCCCTAAATAAAAACCCCATGCATCCTAAATGGATCCATGTACGGATGGGGAAAAGGGAGCAGGGTAAAGACAATGGGTGGGGTCTTTTTTGTGCCCATTCCCAGCTGGGATCTGAATGTATTTAAATTGTAAAATACTGTAAAGATGTCTTTATAGCGTCTTCTTTTGTTGTTGGTCTTTTGGATAGCGTTATGATTGTGGTTTTTGTACAAGGTCGACGAGCGACAAGTAAATCATACTTGTTTTCCCTGCATTTTGGGATGTGTGTGTGTTACACCCCAAGGTTGTGATGGCACCTTGAAAACCACACTGGAGCCAGGATCATAAGCAAAGCGGTTTATTGAAGGATATATACTAGACATGTCCAAAAAATCGCTTTGAATCGTATATCGGAATTATTTCGGATTGTTCTCGCTTTTTGATATGAATTCCGAGACATTGTCTCACAGCGCAACCAGCAATGTAATTCGAACCATTGTTGGCCTATTTTCTAATTGTCTCTTAATGTTTCGTTATTTCCCCCCCCCCCCAATTTTTTTTTAATTTTTTTGTTTCTGCAACCTACCTTGAATGGGAGCTTAGTGCAGCCTAACATGGCTGCCGCTCCCCAGCCAATCAGAAGCTTCCACGATGGACGCAAAGGTGGGGGCTAACGTCCTCTGCGTCCACATGGAAGATTGCCATACAAGCCCGGTGTGTAGCTATTGCGCATGCGCGTCCGCCATTTTAGAAACATTTAGAATCATGAATTTTCGGAAATATCCAAAATTTTTGGATGAAAAAAATCAGAAATACTTTGTATATCGAAGCGCCAGTGCCCCCTATTTTAGAAACGAGAATTGAAACATTTTTTTCATCGATCGGACATGCTTAATATATACAGTAGAGTCTCACTTATCCAACATAAACGGGCTGGCAGAATGTTGGATAAGCAAATATGTTGGATAATAAGGAGGCATTAAGGAAAAGCCTATTAAACATCAAGTGAGGTTATGATTTTACAAATGAAGCACCAAAACATCATGTTAGACAACAAATTTGGCAGAAAAAGTAGTTCTATACGCAGTAATGCTATGTAGTAATTACTGTATTTATGAATTTAGCACCAAAATATCACGATATATTGAAAACATTGACTACAAAAATGCGTTGGATAATCCAGGATGTTGGATAAGCGAGTGTTGGATAAGTGAGACTCTACTGTATATACAAGCAAATAGCGTCTAAAGTCAATAGAGTGAATAGTCCATAATATAATGTCCTTAACTGTTCAGAAGCAAGTCCAAGAAAGTCTTTCAATATTGTAATCCACAAACGGAACTTGTTAGTTCCACCAAGAAGCCAGAGTTAGACTGTAAACGCCGTCCAAACAGGATCAGCCAGAAGTCGAAAGGAACAGGAACAAGACGCTAGAGATCCACAAATTGTACTCCACATGGAAAGCAACCTCCAAGGAATCGTAGAACCGAGGTTAGCAAGGCAAGGTATACTCAAGAGTCACAAGGCACGAACTTAGCTTGGAAGTCATGAAACAAGGCACGGGAACAAGGCAAGGAGCAAGGTACTGGAACATAGATTCTTCTTCCATGGATGGCAAAGTTGACACCGCAACGAGAACAGGAAGCGAGGCACCTTTAAGGAGTTCTCAAGGCTACAAGGCATTGAGAGAGGTCACGCAGAACATGGGAAAGTTACTCATTAGTGCACCTGAGAGCCAAGCGCCGATTTTGTCTCACGCCCTCCCTTTGACTACTTTCCTTCGCGAAAGACTCCGATCAAAAGCAACATCCTCCTCTGGCGAAACCAACATCGGAATGTTCTCCAATTAATGGATCCTCTGTAAGTACAACTTCGGGCACCTGAAAAGCCATTGGGATTTGGTCCAAGTCCTGGATGGGCCCGAAATCCGAATCAGGCTCTGATTCAAACTCCATCTCCTGGGAAAGGGCAGATTGTGACGGCTGAGCTACAACAGGGGGGTTGAGTGTGATGTCATTTGCCTTTGGTGTTGCTGTACGAAGGTCCTCCATTGTGCATGTGGCAGGGCTCAGGTTTATTTATTTACAGTATTTATCTTCCGCCCTTCTCACCCCGAAGAGGACTCAGGGCGGATTACAATGAACATTTATGGCAAACATTCAATGCCATCAGACAAACAACATACAGTATAGACACACACAGAGGCAATTTAACATTTCCAGCTTCATGAGGGTATGCTCAATTCCGGCCACAGGGGGAGATGTTGCATCATCATCCACGAGTGACACCGAGTGACTTCCTCATTCCTTTCCACGTGCTGCAGTTTTACAGTGTTGTAAATTAGTTAAATTAGCACCTCCCAGCAGTAAAGAACTGGTGGGATCACAAACCTGCAAAGATACTGTGGGACTTCCGAATCCAGACTGACAAAGTTCTGGAACACAACACACCAGACATCACAGTTGTGCAAAAGAAAAAGGTTTGGATCATTGATGTTTCCATCCCAGGTGACAGTCGAATTCATGAAAAACAACAGGAAAAACTCAGCCGCTATCAGGACCTCAAGATTGAACTTCAAAGACTCTGGCAGAAACCAGTGCAGGTGGTCCCGGTGGTGATCGGCACATTGGGTGCCGTGCCAAAAGATCTCAGCCAGCATTTGGAAACAATAGACATTGATAAAATTACGATCTGCCAACTGCAAAAGGCCACCCTACTGGGGTCTGCGCGCATCATCCAAAAATACATCACACAGTCCTAGACGCTTGCGAAGTGTTTGACTTATGATTTTGTGATACGAAATCCAGCATATCTATCTTGTTTTCTGTGTCGTACAACACCGTTGTGTCAATAATAATAATAATAATAATAATACAATTATTTGTCCATCCCAAATCTTAAGCCATTTTGGACAAGGGGATTCTGGGAGTTGGGAGTCCCCAAAAAGGTACATTTTTAATACCCAAATATTGTGCCAAATCTAGAGGGGATAGTGAAGGAACAATTGGGGTTCAATACTAGCAGCTAGTATAATAATAAAAGGGAACCGCGCTGGCACAATGGGTTAGGGTACAATAATAATAATAATAATAATAATAATAATAATAATAAACCTGCAAAACCTGCAAAAGTATTGGAAAATGAACATGCAAAGATACTGTGGGACTTCCGAATCCAGACTGACAAAGTTCTGGAACACAACACACCAGACATCACAGTTGTGGAAAAGAACAAGGTTTGGATCATTGATGTTGCCATCCCAGGTGACAGTCGCATAGATGAAAAACAACAGGAATAACTCAGCCGCTATCAGGACCTCAAGATTGAACTTCAAAGACTCTGGCAGAAACCAGTACAGGTGGTCCCGGTGGTGATGGGCACACTGGGTGCTGTGCCAAAAGATCTCAGCCGGCATTTGGAAACAATAGACATTGACAAAATCACCATCTGCCAACTGCAAAAGGCCACCCTACTGGGATCTGCACACATCATCAGAAAATACATCACACAGTCCTAGACACTTGGGAAGTGTTCGACTTGTGGTTTTGCGAAACGAAATCCAGCATATCTATCTTGTTTGCTGTGCCATACAACGTCGTTGTGTTGATAATAATAATAATAATAATAATAATTTGATTACTCACCTCTCCTTGCAACTCGAGACAGAGTACAACATGGTTCAAACAGAGAAATCGAACACAACACTTAAAATCCATATAACAAAATACTGGTAAAATGCACAAGTTTAAATGGACTGGGAGTAAACTCTTCTAGGAGGTTAAAAAAAGAATGAAAAATTAATTTCCTTTGCTTTTTGTTCTTGCCCCAGCGAGCGAAACTCCTCCAGGGTCTGGCTCATTCCCTTGCATTTGGGGAGAAGCTCTCTTGGCACCTGCCTTTCAACCTGAACCTGTTCGTCCTCCCATTAGCCAGAGGAAGAACTGGTGGCCGGCCAACAAGGAACACGGCTATCGGCTATCACGGAGGGCCACGAGCCACACCTTGCCTTGCCCCCCCCAGGCTATCCAGTCTCACCTTGCTTTGCAAGCATGCAATTAAAACCCTCCTCACAGATGGCCATCCAGTCTCTGTAATCACAGAATCCTCGACCCAAATGCGTTATCAAGTCCAACCCCATTCTGCCAGGTAGAGAAGCACAATCTGAGCCCTCCTCACAGATGGCCTTGCAATTTCACAGAATCCTATAGTTGGAAGAGGCCCGAAAGGCCAATTACTACTACTACTACAACTACTATTATTATTATTGACACAACAACATTGTATGACACAGCAAACAAGATAGACATGCTGGATTTCTTTCACAAAATCCAGAGAAATCATAAAATGCAATCAGCCTGAAGCCTATAAACATCTGGACATACTACAGCTGGACAATATCAAGCATGGACATGTGAAAAATGTTGTCAGAAATGGTCAAAAAAATTTGAAGAGCAAATTAAATAGCAGAAATACAATTAGGCTATCAACACCTGGGCCATTCCTGTCATCAGATACACTGCTGGAATAATAATAATAATAATAATAATAATAATAATAATAATAATAATAATACAATTATTATTGTTGTTGTTGTTGTTGTATGACACAGCAAACAAGATAGATATGCTGGATTTCATATCACAAAATCACAAGTCGAACACTTCCCAAGCGTTTAGGACTGTGTGATGTATTTTTGGATGATGCGTGCAAATCCCAGTAGGGTGGCCTTTTGCAGTTGGCAGATCGTAATTTTGTCAATGTCTACAACATTGTATGACACAGCAAACAAGATATGCTGGATTTCGTATCACAAAATCACAAGTTGAACACTTCCCAAGTGTCTAGGACTATGTAATGATGATGATGATGATTATTATTATTATTATTATTACTACTATTTATACCCTGCTTAATCTCTCCCGAAGGGGACTCAAAGCAGCTTGACATAAAAGAATTAGTATACAATTTACAAATATGCAAACATTAAAACAGAATTAATCGCAAAAAGCAGTAAATAGAATTCACAGTTAAAATCCATCAAATCGTATTCAAAGTGAAAAAAACACAACCCAATTCTGCCACGCAAGAACACAATCCAAGCCCTCCCGACAGATGGCCATCCAGGATCTGCTGAATCATAGAAACGTAGAATTTGGAAAGACCCCCAAGGCGATTCTGCCAAGCAGGAAGACACAATCCAAGCCATCCGCACAGATGGCTGTCCAGTCGTTGTTGAATCATGGAATCTAGGCAGGAAGACACAATTCAAGCCATTCGAATGGATGGCCATCGAATCTCTGTTGAATCCTGG
Source organism: Anolis carolinensis (assembly GCF_035594765.1). Taxonomy (NCBI): domain Eukaryota; kingdom Metazoa; phylum Chordata; class Lepidosauria; order Squamata; family Anolidae; genus Anolis; species Anolis carolinensis. The sequence goes on along the minus strand of NW_026943821.1, from coordinate 5,727,540 downwards.
AATCTAGAGCTAGAAGAGACCCCACTGGAGGAGGACACCATTTGATTCTTCTCAACAGATGGCCATCCAGCCTCATACACATTACCAGGTCCGTGGAGAAACAGGCCTATGGAATCAAACACTCCTAGAGTTAGATGGAAGCAACCCCAAGGGTCATCCAGTCCAACCCCATTCTGCCATGCAAGAAGACAATCAAATCCCTCCTGACAGATGGCCATCCAGTTTCTGTTGAATCATAGAATCTAGAGACCCCAAAGGCCATCCAGTCCAACCCCATTCTGCCATGCAAGAAGACAATCAAATCCCTCCTGACAGATGGCCATCCAGCTTCTGTTGAATCATAGAATCTAGAGACCCCAAAGCCATCCAGTCCAACCCCATTCTGCCATGCAAGAACACAATCAAATCCCTCATGACAGATGGCCATCCAGTTTCTGTTGAATCACAGAATCTAGAGACCCCAAAGGCCATCCAGTCCAACCCCATTCTGCCATGCAAGAACACAATCAAATCCCTCCCAACAGATGGCCATCCAGTTTCTGTTGAATCATAGAATCTAGAGACCCCAAAGGCCATCCAGTCCAACCCCATTCTGCCATGCAAGAACACAATGAAATCCCTCATGACAGATGGCCATCCAGTTTCTGTTGAATCATAGAATCTAGAGACCCCAAAGGCCATCCAGTCCAACCCCATTCTGCCATGCAAGAACACAATCAAATCCCTCCCAACAGATGGCCATCCAGTTTCTGTTGAATCATAGAATCTAGAGACCCCAAAGGCCATCCAGTCCAACCCCATTCTGCCATGCAAGAACACAATCAAATCCCTCCCAACAGATGGCCATCCAGTTTCTGTTGAATCATAGAATCTAGAGACCCCAAAGGCCATCCAGTCCAACCCCATTCTGCCATGCAAGAACACAATCAAATCCCTCATGACAGATGGCCATCCAGTTTCTGTTGAATCATAGAATCTAGAGACCCCAAAGGCCATCCAGTCCAACCCCATTCTGCCATGCAAGAACACAATCAAATCCCTCATGACAGATGGCCATCCAGTTTCTGTTGAATCATAGAATCTAGAGACCCCAAAGGCCATCCAGTCCAACCCCATTCTGCCATGCAAGAACACAATCAAATCCCTCCCGACAGATGGCCATCCAGTTTCTGTTGAATCATAGAATCTAGAGACCCCAAAGGCCATCCAGTCCAACCCCATTCTGCCATGCAAGAACACAATCAAATCCCTCATGACAGATGGCCATCCAGTTTCTGTTGAATCACAGAATCTAGAGACCCCAAAGGCCATCCAGTCCAACCCCATTCTGCCATGCAAGAACACAATCAAATCCCTCCCGACAGATGGCCATCCAGTTTCTGTTGAATCATAGAATCTAGAGACCCCAAAGGCCATCCAGTCCAACCCCATTCTGCCATGCAAGAACACAATCAAATCCCTCCCAACAGATGGCCATCCAGTTTCTGTTGAATCACAGAATCTAGAGACCCCAAAGGCCATCCAGTCCAACCCCATTCTGCCATGCAAGAACACAATCAAATCCCTCATGACAGATGGCCATCCAGTTTCTGTTGAATCACAGAATCTAGAGACCCCAAAGGCCATCCAGTCCAACCCCATTCTGCCAGGCAGGAAGACACAATCAAATCCCTTGCAACAGATGGCCATTTAGCCTCTGTGGAATCATAATGCTAGAGTTGGAAGGGACTCTCAAGGGCCATCCAATCCAACCCCATTCTGTCTTGCAAGAACACAATCAAAGTGATGGCTCAAGACCCTGTGAAACTACAACTCCTGGGATCCCATGGCCGTTCAAGCAGTGTCAAAACTGCTTTAACTCTGCAGTGTAGATGCACCCAGAGTTTCAAATGATGCAAACCCAGGAGGGGTCATTTCTTTTTTGGCTGCAAAGGCAAGGCTCCTGGGATAGGTAACCTTATCTCCCTCCGAAAGCCCATTGGAAGTCCATTTAGAGGCCAAGGCAGGCAGAGGAGTCAGCGGGAGGGAGGAGGGCTCTATTACAAGGTCGGTGACCAGAGAGCCGTTTGCAAAATCATTAATAACCTCGGAGCCGGGAGATCAAGATACCTTGGGCGTCAGGCCAGCAATGGGGTGGGGGCTGGGAGATGTAGTTTGGTGCAGTACCAACCCTCTTTGGCATTAAAAACCAAAGGCCTCGCAAAACTACCACTCACTTGATCCCTGGCATTGAGTCTTGGCAGTTCAGACACTGCCAGGATGCATTATTGATTGGTGTTTAATAGAGATTTTAAAAAATGATTTTAAACCATTTTAATACTCCCATTTGTATTTTCTTTTAACACAGTTCGCAGCTTGGAGTTTCTTTTCTAAGAGAGAAAGTGGGATATAAATAATAATTCTATTGTGTAGATGCACCCTTTGAAAATAATATAAAATATATTACAGTAGAGTCTCACTTATCCAACACTCACTTATCCAATGTTCTGGATTATCCAACGTATTTTTGTAGTCAATGTTTTCAATACATCATGATACAGTGGAGTCTCACTTATCCAACATAAACGGGCCGCCAGAACGTTGGGATAAGCGAATATGTTGGATAATAAGGAGAGATTAAGGAGAAACCTATTACACATCAAATTAGGTTATGATTTTAAAAATTAAGCACCAAAACATGTTATACAACAAATTTGACAGAAAAAGTAGTTCAATATGCAGTAATGCTACTTAGTAATTACTGTATTTACGAATTTAGCACCAAAATATCATGATGTATTGAAAACATTGACTACAAAAATGCGTTGAATAATCCAGAACGTTGGATAAGTGAGACTCTACTGTATTTTGGTGCTAAATTCGTAAATACAGTAATTACTAAGTAGCATTACTGCATATTGAACTACTTTTTCTGTCAAATTTGTTGTATAACATGATGTTTTGGTGCTTAATTTGTAAAATCATAACCTAATTTGATCTTTAATAGGTTTCTCCTTAATCTCTCCTTATTATCCAACATATTCGCTTATCCAACGTTCTGCCAGCCCGTTTATGTTGGATAAGTGAGACTCTACTGTATTATACTATGCAGATACACTGTTAGAAAAATATAATACTGTATATTATTATCCACTGAGAAGAAGCCAGTAGAGAAATCCAGAAGGGGCGTGGCCTACACATGAAGGGGCGGGGCCGGACCACCGGGCGTGGCCTGCTCCATTGTGACGGGCGCGTGGCTGTACGAAAGGGGCGTGGCCTCGCAGCCCTCGGGACTCCGCCCCCTCCCTTTCCAGACCGATCCATTCGCTCTTGAGGGAGGGAGAAGCGTAGTTCGGACCGTACCATTTTTGAAAACGGGGGGTGAACGACTCCTCCTCTTTCCTAGAACGGCATTCAGTAGCTAGCCGTCTTCTGCTTTCTTCTCGCTCGGCTCTCCCCGGCCACGCCGCTAGGTTCCTCCCCGCCTCCCCTCAGCGTGGCCCGCTCCGATTTTTGACGCATTGCAGGTGAGAGGCGACCAATAGGCGAGGGAGTCTCATCCTGCGCCTGCCTCGCCGGCCAATGGGAGCGCGCGGCACAAAGAAGCGCCGTCACAGTGGCATTTCCTTCCGCCGAAGAAACGAGAAAAAGAAGTCCCCCGGCGCCTGATTGGCGGAGAGGGAGGGGGCGGGACCACAGGGGGCGGGGCCGCCACTGCCTTCCTTTGGGGCGAGGCCGTTGGCGGAGGGATCCCGGCCTAGGTCCGTGAGGCGGCTTTCCCGCAGCGGGTTCCGGCCATTGCTGCTCCCACCTTCTTCCGCGACGCTATTGCTGCTGCTGCTGCTGCTGCTCTCGGTGCCGGCGCCCCTCTCCTTTCTCGTCTCTTCTTCGTTAGGCCCAACCGGACCCGGAAATGGTGAGGGAGGACGAGAGGGGGTCCCCTTCCCCTTGCGGGATCGGGTTGGGGGCCAGAGAGTGGATCCCCCTCCTTTTGGAATCCGTTTTGAGGGGGCAATGAGTGGATCCCCTCCTTTGGGGCACCCCCCTCGAGGATTCGGGAGTGGATCCCTGCTCTTGGGATCGAGCGGATCACCGCCTCTTGGTGATCCGTTTTGAGTGTTTAAGGGTGGATCTCCATCCCCCCTTTTTGAATTCGTTTTGAGGATCCCGGAGTGGATCCCCTCTTCTTGGAATCCCTTGGGCGGGTTATGCGTGGATCCCTTCCTCTTGGGGATCCCTTTTTGGGATTCGGGGGGTGGATCCCTCCTCCTGGGGATCCGCTTCGAGGGGCGATGAGTGGATCCAGCCTCTTGGGGGCAAGGGGTGGGTCTCTGCCCTTTTTTTGAATCCCTTTTGGGGGGAAAGGAGTGGATCCCCTCCTCTTGGGGATCAGTTTTCAGGGACATGGAGTGGATCTCTCCTCATGGTTTTGGGGGGCAGGGTGTGCATCCCTCCTCTTGGGGGGGGTCGGTTTTGGGGAGTTATGAGTGGATGCCCACTTTTTGGGATAGGTTTGGAGAGATTGCTGTTGCATCCTTCCTCTTGGGGATCCCTTTCGAGGGACAAGGAGTGGATCCCATCCTCTTGGGGATCCTTTAGGGTGGCGGGGTAGATCCCACCCTCTTGAGGGTCCGTTTTGAGGGGTTGGGAGTGGATCTCCTCCCCTTGGGGGTCTGGCCCGGTGAGTAGATTGAGGGAGTGGCTCCCTTCTCTTTGGGGGGTGGGTGGCAAGGAGAGGATCCCCTTCTTGGCAATCAGAGTTTTCATGGAGTGGATTCTGCCTTTTAGGGTTTGGGTTTTTAAAGGGGGCAAAAGAGTGGGTCTCCCTCTTGTTTGGGGCAGGGAAATGGGTCAGGGGGAAGGGAGGAAGGGGGTTCCTTCTCTCCTCCCCCTATTACTGGAATCAAGACAGGCTTTGGTTTGGGGGGAAAGGGAGACTCTTCTTTCCTTCCTTTCCCCAGGTTGCATTTATTATGGGGTTTTTTTTTCGTGTCAGGAGCAACTGGAGTTGCTTCTGGAGTGAGAGAATTGGCCGTCTGCAAGGACGTTGCCCAGGGGACGCCCGGATGTTTTGATGTTTTTACCATCCTTGTGGGAGGCTTCTCTCATGTCCCCGCATGGAGCTGGAGCTGACAGAGGGAGCTCATCCACGCTCTTCCCCGGGTGGGATTCGAACCTGGCAGCCTTCAGGTCAGCAACCCAACCTTCACGTCACGAGGCTTCAATCCACTAGGCCACAGGGGCTCCTGTTTATTATGGTGGGATGTATGGAAGGAGGATCAGTGGGCTCAGTGGGTGGGATATCGAGGGGATCCAAAGGATGCCCATGGGGTGCTCTGAGATGAATGGGATTGAGGGGGGGGGGGCACGGAAGAGAGGGTTTTAGTTTGAGTCAAGGGGATTGGGGATACCTCTTGTCCACCCAGGTGGGGTCATGAGATTATTTGCGTTTGGAAGGTTGGCCACAAGGGGCTTGATGCTATGTTTACTTCTCCAGAGAAGGGCAAAGACATCAAAATAAAGGCGGTTGGGTCTGCGAGAACGCAAATGTCCAATTGGGGCCTTGTAAGTGGACGGTAAGGCCACTGGCAACCAAAGGCCAACGGTTTGGGCATCATTCTCCAGGGAAATGGCAGGGCGTTGGGCAAATGGAACCAGGAAGCCACGACTGAGAGAGACTTGGTGGGGATGGCGGATGGATGTGCCTTGGCTGGCAGCGGGTGGGAGGCGCTGGGGAGGGGAGTGACGAGGGGGTGGTGAGTTCGAGAGCGGCTGGGGAGAGAGGAAGGGGTGGGTGGGTGGCTCCGCGGACAGAAGGAAAGCCAGGAGGGTGGCAGCGAGCAAAACAGTTGTGGCTTAATCATCACACAGCGGCTTCGGGAACGGGGCCTAGTCAGTGAGGACTTTCGGGGTGTGGGTATCACCCGCCTTTAATGACCCTCGCAGTTACCAAAAGCAGTGATCGACATGTCGTTTGGAAGCAGTGTCTTGTTTTTAGGGTGGCCTCACAGGATATGGCAGCTTGTGGCTTGGTGTATACACGAGATTTTGGAGGAAGTGGTTCTGGTGAAGCAAGCTGTGTTTAGTCTTTGAGATCAGTGTTGGAAATGGAAAAGTTACAGGATCCTTAAAGGTTACCAACTTTGGCCCTCCAGGTGTTTTGGACTTCAACTCCCACAATGCCTAAAGTTGGCCCATGCCTGGCTGTGTACAACATCTGTAGGACTGGAAGGCCCAAATAGTGCATATATATGGAGCAGTGTGTACCAGGAAGGATTCGGAGCATAATTTGATATTATCAGTGGCTTCTATCTTCCCAGGAGGCACGACTTCAATATAAGGACTGGAAACGGTTTGGCTTACCATATTGGCTAGTTGTGGAGTAAGGTTCCCCATTCTGGCTGATAGGCAGTTACATGATAATTTGGATGTGAATTATAATACATGACTGCAGGTTCTGGCTAATACATAACAGCCGTGGCGTTGGAACTATTATATAGGCCTGCTTTCACGTCCTGCTTTTATGCAGGTGTTCCTTATGGTCTTGTTCATGCTGAGGTGGAGCAATGCCACACCATCTGGTGTTGCCAGAGCCACCTTGATTTGCACAGAGAAGAAAACGCAGGACCCGCATATGGGCTGCCTTTGACCAACAAGAGCCCCATTCAGAAGGCCGTCCATCTAATCTCGCCTCGGGAAGAGCGTTATGCTGACTGGTTTGGGAGAAATGTAATAGTAGGAAGCAATCCAGCAATGAATACTTGAAATGAAATACACATGCTGACTCAGTGGGATAGTTACTGGGTCGTCGCAGCAAGGCACAGCGGGAGAGCATTGCTTTGTAGAGATGCAAGAAGGAGAGGGAAGCCTTCTGATCTTGATTCGAAACAAGGTGGTGCAAATGCATTGACATATGAAGAGGTTACTTGGTTAGAACAAGCACACCTAGGGCCCTCATTATGTAGTTTCTATATTTCCTTGAAGTCCCAAATAGATCACTACTCCCATATAGCTTAGATTTTGATACATAGGATGACTGGTTTTTCTGGGGAAAAGGTTCCAAAACGGTGGTGGAGAATGTAATGAAATGTAATGTTTTCCTTTGAAAAAGTCCTGGGGTCTTCTTTTTCCCATCTCCCCAATGCATTCTGTTCATCTCATAACACAATAAAATAATGTCCCCATCATTTAAGCTGCCTTTCTCTCCAACAACTCTTGCTAGATAATCCAAGCCATTACATTAATATTTTCTTTCTGGCTGCTCTTGCTGTGCTAACCTACTTTTCAGAGCATCTTTCCCTCAAGCTATTTTAAAAAGCCTGTCCCAAAGGGCTGCTAGTTCTGCCTTGCGTTTACTGTATCAGATCTATGAGGCCAGTTGCACAGAGCAGAAAGCAATGGGATTTCAGTTGACAAGAAAGCCAGGGTACCATGATTGTCTCTTTGTGATCTTGGGTTGATCCTTTATTTGAAGGGAAGCAAGTATGTGTGTGTGTTCCTACAAGTCTCACATTTATTTTATTTTTGGTAAACAGTTTATTATAGTTATGGTACATAACAGAACAACAGATCATAGCAGATATAATCAAATACAGTAGAGTCTTGCTTATCCACTTGCTTATTGACTACAAAAATGCGTTGGATTATCAGAACGTTGGATAAGCGAGTGTTGGATAAGTGAGACTCTACTGTAACAATAATTTTGATATGTACATGCATATCTCTACATTAGTCAATCAACCAGTTATTTCTGACATTGAATGCATATTAATATCAGTAACTTAACATGAATCATTTAGTCTTGCTACTTCTACAAGTTATCCACTATTTTCAGTCTATACTTTCTTCTAATTTAATTTTTTAAAGTAAGAGTTTACCATAACATTCAACAACAACACACAGTGTTTTACAGACCATGCACGCACCCCAAACGCCTATCCCACCCAAAATAAAATCTCATGTTGACTTATGGTGGCTTTACGAATTTCAGAAAGTCTTTTTAGGAAATCCTCAGAGATGGTTTTGCCTTTGAAATACAGCCTACTGCACCTGGTATTTCTTGGCGACAACTCATCCTCGCCAGGTCTGACCCAGTTTAGCATCCAAGATCAGGCAGGATGTAGTGCCTTCTGGGTATATAAATGCTACATCACATTCAAAGACTGAATCCCACAAACAGTACCATTTCCCTTGTTCTTTTCCCTTTCCCCCTCCTCTCTAGCTTCATAGGGTAAAGCAGGGATGTCAGGAAGAGATCTCTCGGTGGCGCTTTGGCCAGAATGAAAGACTGCACTCGTCCTTTGATCTTTTGTCCCAGACGCCTCCCTCCGTAGTGCAGCCCAGAGGAAGGATTGACCCAGTTTGATGAAACGCACCATTGTGCCGTGTTTTGGCCTTTTTCCCTGCACCTTTTGAGGCACATGGGAGGAAAGCTCCCCCTGGTTTTCCAATCCTTGCTAGACTGGATTTGCTTCATCATGCTTTCTGTTGCTGTCAGCAGCACTGCATACCCCAGGACAGCCCATCTGCAGAAAGGCCTCTTGCCTGAGGGCAACATGGATTTTTCCAGAAGGCAAGCGGGTGGGGAAGGGAGTCCAGATGGCTACCAAGGCACTTCCATCGGGGGCTCCCCCACACCACTCTACCCCACCCCAGGCTGCGCCATTCTAATTGTGGCACCCTTGGCAGTCCTTGATGCTGCCTGCGTCTTGCAATGCACCTCTCTCCAGCCGTATCAGGTTTGCCTTGGGTCTTGGGCTCCTCCGGCAGTGCTGCAGTGCTCAAGTGGCAGAGACTGCAGTGGAGGCTGGAGTCCAAGCGATCCTTGTCTTGCAACCAGCCCTCCTTTTGGAAAGCATTGAAGCTGAATGCAAAACTCTTTTTTTTAACAAGTGGGTGTGAGTGGAATGCTGCTGCATGGCCAATGCAGAAGCATAATAATCGATGGTCCGGCCAACTCCAGCAAGGCCAGGCCAGTGAGAATGCGGCAGAGATGTTTCTCTCCTAAATGTGCCCCACGGGTGGGATGCTTAGAAACCCCATGAGGTGGTGGTGATAATAATAATGTGAATATCTTGCTCTTTCCTCAGCAGTTCATTGCAGCTGATAAAATTTATTATTTATTCATTTGCCATACTTGTATCTCTCCTTTTGAGGAGCCCCGGTGGAGCCCCCAGATGGCGTAGTGGACTAAGTGACTTGAAGGTTGGGTTGCTGACCTGAAGGCTGCCAGGTTCGAATCCCACCCGGGGAGAGCGCGGATGAGCTCCCTCTATCAGCTCCAGCTCCATGCGGGGACATGAGAGAAGCCTCCCACAAGGATGGTAAAAAAAAAAATCAAAACATCCGGGCGTCCCCTGGGCAACGTCCTTGCAGACGGCCAATTCTCTCACTCCAGAAGCGACTCAAGTTGCTCCTGACACGAAAAAAAAAGGAGCCCCGGTGGCGAAGTGTGTTAAAACACTGAGCTGCTGAACTTGCAGACCGAAAGGTCCCAGTTTCAAATCCCGAGAGCGGAATGAGCGGCCACTGTTAGCTCCAGCTTCTGCCAACCTAGCAGTTCAAAAACATGCCAGTGTGAGTAGATCAATAGGTACTGCTCCGGCGGGAAGGTAACGGCGCTCCATACAGTCATGCCAGCCACATGACCTTGGAGATGTCTACTGACAACACCGGCTCTTCGGCTTAGAAATGGAGATGAGCACCAACCCCCAGAGTCAGACATGACTGGACTTAACATCAAGGGAAACCTTTACCTTTTTATCTCTCCTTTCTCAACCCTGAAGGGGACTCAAGGCGGCCTTAACAAACAAACATTAAAACCAGAATTAAAATCACATAATTCAAGTCATATTCCAAGTCATATAAATTATTTTAAAGTCTATTATTGCACTGCTCCTATTATTGACCAAAAGCCTGGTCCCAAAGCCATGTTTTAGTTGTTTTCTGAAGGCCAGGAGGGATAAAACACCCTTGTTTTATCCCAAACCCCTTGCAGAAAGCTTAGTCTCCATCTCTCTCATCTTCACAACCAACGTGTCAGGCAGACAGGTGACTCACCGATGAATGCCTAAGAATACTTCACTGTGAAACCAGGGTTGCAACCTACATCCCTCTAGTTACATTCTAACGTGCGCATCACAATGCCATACTGGCTGTGTCTACAGAGGCCTCAGTATAAACATACAAATAAAACAAATTAGCATAGTAGCCTATAACTGCAGTTATACTTTTGTTCTGAAACTGGCTTTGTTTGGAGGCCAAAGAAGAGGCCTTAAGTACATTTTCTGCTGGAACTGGACAGAGTCTCAGGTCTGTTACAGTGAGTCAGCAGTTGGGTTTTGGATTTCATTGCCAAAAGCCCAGTGAGTTGGGAAGGGAACAGAATCCATCTCTAGTTCTGGGAGCTCTACTTACAAATTTAACAAGGAGGATTCAGATTAACCTGAATGGTATTTGAATCGGCAATGAATTCCAGATGCTCTCGCTTACATTTCTGAGCAAAACCACCTGAGTATTACTTGTCTAAGAAAATGCTTTGAAATTCATGTCTTCTTCATTCACACAGTCGTTTCCGACTCTTTGTGACCTCATGGACCAGTCCACACCAGAGCTCCCTGTCGGCCGTCGCCGCTCCCAGTTCCTTCAAGTTCATGCCAGTCACTTCAAGGATACCATCCATCCATCTCGCCCTTGGTCGGCCTCTCATCCTTTTTCCTTCCATTTTCCCCAGCATCATGATCTTTTCCAAGCTTTCCTGTCTTCTCATGATGTGGCCAAAATACTTCACCTTTGTCTCTAATATTCTTCCCTCCAGTGAGCAGTTGGGCATTATTTCCTAGAGGATGTAGTTCACATAAATTGACATCTTGAAGACACATATACACTCAGCGACTTGCTTATTAAATGCAGCCTGTTGGATATTTGTCATGTCAGCCCTATAAGGGTCGCATAGATGACTTGTTCAGGACCTGGTTAAGGTACTTGGTGTTGAAAATATGTTTTCCTCTGGTGGTAAAACAATCCCTTTAGATCAGACCAAAGGCAGATTATTATACAAACTATCAAATGGTCTGGCACTGTTGGTTTTTGTAAGCTCCTCTTGCAGTGTATCTTGATGCTCACGATATCTGACAAGACGGGTGCTGCTTTGAGTATCTGGAGAACAGAGGCTGGTCAGCCTTGGCTTTCTCTGAGGGCAAATAAAGGCAAAGGGCGACTGGCCCAGGTGGCCATGTCTTGTTTTGATATGCCAACTTTTAAATCAGCTTTTGCTTCGCAATGCTGTCGAGCCTGCCTATATTTTGACGCTTCTGCTGGAGAGCGCCTGAAGGATGATGTAAAGAGGAGACAAAATAGTGGATAGCGGAGATTCTTGCAAGAAGAAATGACAAGCAAGGAGTCAGTTTTGAAGAAAGCTGGTGTAAGTCAAGGGCCGAGGACATCAGTGGATGGAGTTCAACTGGTGGAGTTAAGGGATTGAGTTTGACATAGCCAGATCATCTGCCTATATGAGGCTGTTGTTGGCATCCTGTTGCTGTTTTCTGTGCTGCTGTCGATGTTAATGGAGCATGGGCATAGCTTGCAAAATGTAGGGCTTGCTTTCGTGCAGCTAGATTGAGAGAAGGCAGTCCATGCAACAGCAGGAAGGAATTTTTTTTTTTTTTTAAAAACAACTTTATTTATATTCTGCCCTATCTCCCCAAGTAGACTCAGGGCAGATTCCAAGCAAATAAAAGGCAAACATTCAGTGCCTCAATACACTACCAGGAAAAACATAATACAGTAGAGTCTCACTTATCCAACATAAACGTGCCGGCAGAACGTTGGATAAGTGAATATGTTGGATAATAAGGAGAGGTTAAGGAAAAGCCTATTAAACATCAAATTAGGTTATGATTTTATAAATTAAGTACCAAAACATCATGTTATACAGCATGTTTGACAGAAAAAGTAGTTCAATTCACAGTAATGCTATGTAGTAATTACTGTATTTACGAATTTAGCACCAAAATATCATGATGTATTGAAAACATTGACTACAAAAATGCGCTGGATAATCCAGAATGTTGGATAAGTGAGACTCTGCTGTAACCCAAAATGATCCTGCTTATAAAAACAAGTTATAACATGGTACTTAAAGATTAAATCAAGCCTGACTTAACAAAGAATTATCTCCACATAAGAAAACCAATAATAAAACATCCATATTCAATTACAAATTACAAATACCCATAGACGTTCATTAAGGTGTGTTAATTGATTATGTAGCCAGTGATGTTAATTGGAGAACACTGAGTGAGGGACAGGATAGAAGCTGCCAGTGTATAGGAGCATCTTCTGAATGGATCTTGAAAGGCAAAGGATGTGACCAGGATTGCACCCGTTTTGCTCTTCCTGAATTTGGCTTGGACTGCCCTCCCTCCCTCATCCTTGCCCTTTCAGTATCCATTCCTACAAGATCCTCTGCTAGTCTATGTCAACCCAATTTACCATCATAGGCCACACAACCAACCCAAACACCTTTGTGAACTCCAGTTGGCTTCCATACATTAATGTGGATGTTTGTTCAGATTTTATGTCAGTATATAATTTTTGTCTGACAGTGTTGGTTTAATTTAATGATAGTAAAGGTAAAGGTTTTCCCCTGACGTTAAGTCCAGTCGTGTCTGACTCTGGGGGTTGGTGCTCATCTCCATTTCTAAGCCAAAGAGCCGGCATTGTCTATAGACACCTCCAAGGTCATGTGGCCGGTATGACTGCATGGAGCGCCAATGTTACCTTCCCGCCGGAGCGGTACCTATTGATCTACTCACATTGGCATGTTTTCGAACTGCTAGGTTGGCAGGAGCTGGGGCTAACAGTGGGCACTCACTCCGCTCCCCGGGTTTGAACCTGGGACCTTTTGGTTCGCAAGTTCAGTAGCTCAGCTCTTTAACACACTGTGCCACCAGGGGCCCTAATTTATTGATGTTAGGTTTAATTCACTGATGTTAGGTTTAATTTGATGTTAGGTTTTAATTGCTGTTTTCATATGTGGTTTTTTTCCTGGGATTCTATATTGGTATTTGCCGGTTTTTGTGAAGGCATTGAATGTTTGCCATTGTATGTTGAAATCCACCCTGAGTCCCTTTGGGGAGATAGGATGGAATAGGAATAAAGTTTTTTTATTATTATCATCATTATAGCTGCGGATCCGAGAATGTTTTGGCAGCAAGGAATGGGACTCTCAACCTCTGATGGGCCTTTGTGATGTGGTTGGCAATTTGCTTTGGTTCATTAAATCACAATTTGTAATGGGCTCAGATGATAAGGGAGATAAGGAAGCCACTCATGCCTTGGTGCCTCATTGCAGCATCCCTCACTGGGAGGTTGGTGAGAGTTGCCAAGAGGCTTGGCCAAGAAGAGAGCCACAACCCAGTAATTAACATTTTTTCTCTTTTTTTTTCCAGGCTGACCAGCTTACCGAAGAGCAAATTGCAGGTGAGTCCTCCAGGTACAGTGAAGCAGTAAATACAGCATGGCCCCATATCCATGGGATTATGGTCCTGACTTTACTCTGGAAACTGGATAATAGTGAGCCCTATTGAAATGAAGAGTGTTATAATATGCTAGGTCCTCCATTGGAACTCTAGCAAGTGGAAATATATCCTAGAAACGCTTGGAGAGCCTAGAAGATTCCTAGGGAGAATATATATTGTTTTTTTCTTTTAAAAAATATTATTTAACATAAATTTTGGACAACACTGAACAATAATCAGACTGTATAGAAACAGAGAGAGTATTTATTTATTTATTTATTTACAGCATTTATATTCCGCCCTTCTCACCCCGAAGGGGACTCAGGGCGGATCACATTACACATACAGGCAAACATTCAATGCCTTTTAACATAGAACAAAGACAAGACAAACATAGGCTCCGAGCGGGCCTCGAACTCATGACCTCCTGGTCAGAGTGATTCATTGCAGCTGGTTTCAGCTGGCTTGCTCTCCAGCCTGCGCCACAACCCAGGCCGAATAACTATACATGTTTGCACAACTAACAGAAGATGAAAGGTTAAAGTAGAATACACTGAAACACGACATGATACACCTATAATACTAAGTTAAATAAACAGAAGTGAAATGTTACTTCCAATTAGTATACTCACTCTGTCTTCTCTTTTTAAAAATAACAATTTTAAATTTGACTTTAAATACATTATTATTTTTACATATAATCCAATTCTACATTTTTTCCCATCTCAAAGGATCACTGAGCTCCATTCTTTATGGAATGTATACATGCAAATAATGATAGTTTTACATAACTTAAATCCAGTGGTGCTGCATTTAGTACAACAGTTGCAGGATTATTTTCTCCTGATTAGTTTCCCTTAATATGCAATTATAAAATGATACGCCAACACATACATGAATTGATGGGAGGATATATATTGTTGAATGCTGGTATTATTATTATTATTATTCACCTCATGAGAGCAACAATGAACTTCCACATAGCTTTTTTTCTGGTTGTTTTTAAGTCATATTTTTGTTTTGTTTGTTTAGGTGGTTATTATTTTTTACCTCTTTACCTGCCCTTTTTCCAGTGATGGGATTCAAGGTGGCCTACCACATGTTTAAAAACAATACAGATTAAAGACAATACAAAGACTTTACTAAAAAAATTAAGTGCAAGATAGCTAAACAATGTATGAAGGTACAAAACATTAAATCTCATTAAAAGGCTATACACCTACCACAAAATGGTACAGCACATTATTAATACAGTAGAGTCTCATTTATCCAACATAAACGGGCTGGCAGAATGTTGGATAAACAAAAGTGTTGGATAATAAGGAGGGATTAAGGAAAAGCCTATTTAATGGCAAATTATGTTATGATTTTACAAATTAAACTCCAAAAACATCGGTTTTTACAACAAATTGACAGAAAAAGCAGTTCAATACACGGTAACGTTGCTACTGTATTTACGAATTTAGCACTGAAACATTGCAATGTGCAGTAGAGTCTCACTTATCCAACATAAACGGGCTGGCAGAATGTTGGATAAGTGAATATGTTGGATAATAAGGAGGGATTAAGGAAAAGCCTATTAAACATCAAATTAGGTTAAGATTTTACAAATTAAGCATCAAAACATCATGTTATACATCAAATTAGACAGAAAAAGTAGTTCAGTACGCAGTAATGCTACGTAGTAATTACAGTATTTACGAATTTAGTACCAAAACATCACAATGTATTGAAGACATTGACTACAAACACATTGATTACTAAAAGGCAGACTGCGTTGGATAATCCAGAATGTTGGATAAGCGAATGTTGGATAAGCGAATGTTGGATAAGTGAGACTCTACTGTATTTAAAACACTGACTACAAAAACATTGGCTACTAAAAGGCAGACTGCATTGGATAATCCAGAATGTTGGATAAGCGAATGTTGGATAAGTGAGACTCTACTGTATTTAAAACACTGACTACAAAAACATTGGCTACTAAAAGGCAGACTGTGTTAGATAATCCAGAATGTTGGATAAGTGAGACTACTGTATTTAAAACACTGACTACAAAAACATTGGCTACTAACAAATTGACTACAAATACAGATAGAATTGCATAAAATGAACTTACAGTAACAACATTATCGGAAATTAAATGCGTAAAAAGTTCAGTCCTTGCTGCCTGGAGAAACAGCTGTGGATCCGGGCAGGAGGCAGACTGCATTGGATAATCCAGAATGTTGGATAAGTGAGACTCTACTGTAGTTGGTTTCTAAAAGCCTGATGACATAAGAGTGTTTTAACTTACAAGAAGAAGAGCAAGAAGGGACTCATTCTGGTTTCCCTACAGAGGGATTTCCAAAGTCTGGGAGCAGCCACGAAGAAGACCTGGTTCCCTGGTTCCCATCAATTGATCCTGAGAAGGTGGCAGGATCGAGAAGCGGACCTTGTTTTCCTAGCTGTTGTAGACATTTGTGCAGAAGTCTAGAAAAAAATCAAAACAACCAAGCTATGTGTGAGAGAACCTCACAAGGCTTGTCCTGGTTTTCCTTGTTTCTGTTTTTGGGACAAAGTTGTCAAGACGCATTAATTTGTGAAGTGCTCCAACTACTGGTGGCTTGTGGGTGAGTTCAATGTCACTCTTTAACATGGCTGTTTCTCCCTCCCAGAATTCAAGGAGGCCTTCTCCCTCTTTGACAAGGATGGGGATGGCACTATCACCACCAAGGAACTTGGCACCGTGATGCGCTCCTTGGGGCAGAACCCCACTGAGGCTGAACTTCAGGATATGATCAACGAGGTGGACGCTGACGGTAGGGGGCTGAACGGCTTTGTCTTGGTGTTGGCTATACTCTAGAGCAGGCATGGGCAAAGTTCGTCCCTCCCCGTGTTCTGGACTTCAACTCCCACAATTCCTAACAGCCAGTGCTTAATTGAAAATACAAAAACAACCCACATTCGCTTGGAATTATTATTTATTTATTTATTTATTTATCTATCTATATATATAAAAGAGTGATGGCATCACGGCGACCCACAAAACAGCAAAACTACAGGCCTCCCAACATCGAAATTTGACAACACAACCCATCATCCACGGCTCTAGGTTGATACAACAAACAGAAAAGAAAAATAAAGTCCTAATTAGAGAGAGAGAGAGGAATAATTGCTTTTATCCAATTGCTGCCAGTTAGAAGGCTAAGCTCCTCCAACTTGGTCTCCTAGCAACCCAATAAAAATAATAAAAAACACTAAAAAAATTAAAAACACTAAAAGAAATTAATACAATAAAATACTATAATAACAGAAAATAACTAAAAATAATACAAGAAAATAATAACATAATAAATAAAAAGATATCTTACAATAAAATTAATTTAAAAAATACAAATAACGTCAAATAAAAATTACACAACAATTTTTAACCAATACCACCACCACTTTGCCACAGCAACGCGTGGCTGGGCACAGCTAGTCTATACATATAAAAGAGTGATGGCATCACGGCGACCCACAAAACAGCAAAACTACAGGCCTCCCAACATCGAAATTTGACAACACAACCCATCATCCACGGCTCTAGGTTGATACAACAAACAGAAAAGAAAAATAAAGTCCTAATTAGAGAGAGAGAGGAATAATTGCTTTTATCCAATTGCTGCCAGTTAGAAGACTAAGCTCCTCCAACTTGGTCTCCTAGCAACCCAATAAAAATAATAAAAAACACTAAAAAAAATTAAAAACACTAAAAGAAATTAATACAATAAAATACTATAATAACAGAAAATAACTAAAAATAATACAAGAAAATAATAAAATATAATAAATAAAAAGATATCTTACAATAAAATTAATTAAAAAAATACAAATAACGTCAAATAAAAATTACACAACAATTTTTAACCAATACCACCACCACTTTGCCACAGCAACGCGTGGCCGGGCACAGCTAGTAAATAATATAATAATAATAATAATAATAACTTTATTTTTATACCCCGCCCCAACTCGGGGCGGCTTACATGGGGCCTAGCCCGATAAAACAATCAAATATCAGTGATACAACAATAAAACAATTATACCAATAAAACATCAATTATCAATAAAACAATCGATAAAATCGACATGAAAACATACCATATTAAAACAGGAGACTAATTCATAAAACCCCGTACAGAATGTGCCGGAATGGGAAAAAAATGTTTATTTTCATTCATTCAAATATACATACATTGCAGGTGTTTGTTGCATACAGTGCAATACTTTCATCTATTAGTCTTTCATAATCATTTCTCAGACAATATATTTTCAATAAGGGGTCACAGGCTTCTGTTTGTATAGTACATATAAAAATATTATACATTCCAAATTTATATCTGTTTCCTCCTTGCCTTCAGTCTATTAGCTTCCTCTATGTACATTTTTAGATTAATTTTACATTGAAATGTTGGATCATTGGTTGCCATTCATTAACAAAGTTCTCTAAAGGTTCTCCTCTTAAGTGCATTGTTATTTTGCTTGGAAACATTATGATGGTTGCTTCTCAAGTGAACCCTTTGGATTCGAACGTCTGTGCATGGCGTTCTGGATCTAGGGAGTTTGAAAATGGCTTTTTGGCATAACGAGGCAAATCCCAATCCTCCTCATTCATAGAATCATAGAGTTGGAAGAAACCACATGGGCCATCTAGTCTAACCCCCTGCCATGCAAGAGAGACAGGCTTCCTCCTATTAAAAGACCTGCAGCAGTGCTGGCTTTGTCAGTCATCTGGGTCTGAATTCAGGGCAGGCTTTGTTGGGCAAATGGGCTTATTAACAAAAGACCCTCCCCATAAATGTACAGCAGAGTAACTTATTAGCAACAGCATGACACAGCACTAGTAGCCAAGAGTGATAAAAAGAACAAAAACAGACTAATGTTATCTCTTTGGAGGCTTTTCTTTGTAGCAAAACAATATGGTTGCACTATTTACAAGAATAGGAGCCCCGGTGGCGAAGTGTGTTAAAGCACTGAGCTGCTGAACTTGCAGACCAAAAGGTCCCAGGTTCAAATCCCGGTAGCGGAGTGAGCGCCCGCTGTTAAAATTAAAAAAATAAATACAGTATTTATATTCCGCCCTTCTCACCCCAAAGGGGACTCAGGGCAGATCACATTGTATACATATACGGCAAACATTCAATGCCATATACACATAGAACAGAGACAGACGCAGAGGCAATTTAACCTCCTCCTGAGGGGATGTTAGATTCTGGCCACAGGGGGGAGCAGCTGCTTCATCCACTGTGACGGCACCTCCTCATTCCAACATCGTAAATTAGTTAAATTTGCCTCCCCACTTTATAAGTGGTACCTTATTTCCTACTTGATAGATGCAACTATCTTTCGGATTGCTAGGTCAGCAACGAGCAGGGGCTATTTTTTATTTTTTAATTGACGGGTGGTCACCCCGCCACGGGCTGGCCTCAAAATCATGAGCTCATGGTCAGAGTGATTTATTGCAGCAAGCTGCTCACCAGCCTGCGCCACAGCCCGGCCCCAGCTTCTGCCAAACTAGCAGTTCGAAAACATGCCAATGTGAGTAGATCAATAGGTACTGCTCCGGCGGGAAAGTAACAGTGCTCCGTGCAGTCATGCTGGCCACATGACCTTGGAGGTGTCTACGGACAACGCCGGCTCTTCGGCTTAGAAATGGAGATGAGCACCAACCCCCAGAGTCAGACATGACTGGATTTAATGTCAGGGGAAATCTTTACCTTTACTTTTATTTACAAGAATAAAGTTTCCATAACTCAAATAAAGTTCTAGATACTTCCTTCTTTGCTTCCACATTGCTTCACAAAGCCTCTTCAAACACCGAACTTACACAGGAGCTTCACACAGTAACTTTATACACAGCAGCCTTCACACTGGAGCTTCACACACGAGGCATTCTCATACACTGAGGCCTACTAAGCTACAGGCACACCTACTTATATTGAACTGCAGCTTTTGCTGAATCATTGCATCCATTTAACCCTTTCAGTGCTTGACTCACATTTTGGTAATTAAAAATACCTAGTTAATTTTTAATATTTCTGACAGGCTTCACACTTTAAAATGGGTGATCCTTCTCGCTGGCCAAGATGAGCTTGCTTCTTCAATAGGTGCTTTCGTTTCTGCCTGTTTCCTCTTAAGAATTGCCGGTTACCGTTTTCAGGGAATGGCACCATTGACTTCCCCGAGTTCTTGACCATGATGGCCAGGAAAATGAAGGACACGGACAGCGAGGAGGAGATCCGAGAGGCGTTCAGAGTGTTTGACAAGGTGAGGCGGTGGAGGAGGATGGCTTTAGGCGGGGGAAAGAGGAGGGAGAACATGTGCTGAGCCTTGTGCGTTGCCTTTGCTTTCAGGATGGGAACGGCTACATCAGTGCGGCTGAGCTACGCCACGTGATGACAAACTTAGGGGAGAAACTGACCGACGAGGAGGTGGACGAAATGATACGGGAGGCAGATATTGACGGGGATGGGCAGGTCAACTATGAAGGTGAGTCGGGGAGGAATGGGCCTCATTGAGTCGTACACATTGGACAGCATAGGCCACAAGGCTCCATAAAGAGCCAGCTACTGGGGCAACCTGTTCACCTAATAGTGCAGAAGAGCCTTAACCACTTAAGAGACACTGCCTTGAATTACATCAGGCTTTGGGCTAATTAGAAATACAGTAGAGTCTCACTTATCCAACATAAACAGGCCGGCAGAACGTTGGATAAGCGAATATGTTGGATAATAAGGAGGCATTAAGGAAAAGCCTATTAAACATCAAATTAGGTTATGATTTTACAAATGAAGCACCAAAACATCATGTTAGACAACAAATTTGGCAGAAAAAGTAGTTCAATACGCAGTAATGCTATGTAGTAATTACTGTATTTATGAATTTAGCACCAAAATATCACAATATATTGAAAACATTGACTACAAAAATGCGTTGGATAATCCAGAACGTTGGATAAGCGAGTGTTGGATAAGTGAGACTCTACTGTAACAACCTTAGGTGTGATGAGTGAGGCCCACATGTCTTCACTGACTTACAAGCTATGGCAGGAGTGTCAAACTCATGTTCATTGAGGGCCTGATTGTCGCCTTCAAAGAGCTGTTGAATCCATGGATGGAGAATCCGTGCATACAGAAGAACCAACTATATATTGTGTTGTCAAAGGCTTTCATAATCACTGGGTTGCTGTGAGTTTTCCAGGCGGCATGGCCATGTTCCAGAAGCATTCTCTCCTGACATTTCGCCCACATCTGTGGTATGCATCCTCAGAGGTTGTGAGGTCTGTTGGAAACTAGGCAAGTGAGGTTTACATATCCGTGGAATAATATTCAGGGTGGGAGAAAGAACTCTCTGTCTGTTGGAGGCAAGTGTGAATGTTGTAATTAATCACCTTGATTAGCATTTGATGGCCTTGCAGCTTCAAGGCCTGGCTGATTCCTGCCCGGGGGGTGGAATCTTTTGTTGGGAGGTGTTAGCTGGCCCTGATGAACCAGCCTGGACCCGGCATATTATTTTGAGAACACAGAAATGCTGGTCCATTCTAAAAACCACCACGTCAGGCGACACAGAAAAGCTATTGAAACTCACAAGCAGGTCGACCATTTACATAGAAAGAAGAAAATTGTGAAAAAATATATACAGTGTTCCCTCACTACTTCGCGGCTCACTTTTTGCGGATTCGCTGTTTTGCGGTTTTTCAATAAACTCTAAAAGACTATTATAAATCATAAAAAATAACAATTTACAGCCTAAGGAAGAGTGGAAGGAAGGAGAAGCCAACGGGAGAGAAAAGGAGCCCAAGCGGCAACGGGAGGAGAAAGAGGTGATTTATCAACACACGACTGGTTGATAAAGACTTAAAATAGATAGTAGTAGTAGTTAAAAAACTACTAAAATAATGTATAAATATTAGAATAAATATAGTGTCCCTACTTTGCGGATTTTCACTTATTGCGGATAGTCCTGAAACCTAACCCAGTGATAAGTGAGGGAACACTGTATACAGATAAATAAACCCGTCTTGCCTTTCGACACACTCTGAGGATGCCTGCCACAGATGAGGGCAAAGCGTCAGGAGAAAATGCTTCTGGAACATGGCCATACAGCCCAGAAAACCCACAGCAACCCAACTATATATTTTTATATACAGTAGAGTCTCACTTATCCAACATAAACGGGCCAGCAGAACGTTGGATAAACGAATATGTTGGATAATAAGGAGGGATTAAGGAAAAGCCTATTAAACATCAAATTAGGTTATGATTTTACAAATGAAGCACCAAAACATGATTGTTATACAACAAATTTGACAGAAAAAGTAGTTCAATACGCAGTAATGCTATGTAGTAATTACTGTATTTACAAATTTAGCACCAAAATATCACGATGTATTGAAAACATTGACTACA
The DNA here is from genome assembly GCF_035594765.1 of Anolis carolinensis. NCBI lineage: Eukaryota > Metazoa > Chordata > Lepidosauria > Squamata > Anolidae > Anolis > Anolis carolinensis. The sequence continues at coordinate 5,705,609 of NW_026943821.1, read as the reverse complement.
AAAATGCGCTGGATAATCCAGAATGTTGGATAAGCTCTGAGTCTAGAGAGAAAAGGGTAAAGGGCATCTTAAAGCCAGGTATCGAACCCACAAGCCTTGTCTCTAATTCAAACCCCACTATTCTGACTAAACAGAGCAAACTGCAGCCTCAGTGACAGTATCACAACTCCCATCAGGAATACAGGAGTTGTAGTTCAGCATCATATCTGGCCCATCCTGGGCAATCTACTTTGATGCTGGTGGTTAAAACTGGGCCTATTGTGAAACATGGCTTCCTTTAGGAGAATGTACTTGTTTACCTACTGGTCTTACGTTCTTTATTGAAGATGAAGGAAGTGTGTATGAACAAATAATTGGTGGGGCAGAGGGGGAAATCCTCAACTGGAGGCATTCTAAGGCCCCTTCTACACCTTTATATACCGTATATACTCGAGTATAAGCTGAGGGTGGGAAATGCAGCAGCTACGGGTAAATTTCAAAATAAAAATAGATACCAATAAAATTTCATTAATTGAGGCATCAGTAGGTTAAATGTTTTTGAATATTTACCATATTTCAAAGAAAAACAATAAACTAGCTCTATAAGTGGAAAAGTAGGAGCAGCAAAAACAATATGGTATCAACAATAACCTAATAATAATTATTATAGTAATAATAATAATAATAAAAAAACTTCATTTGGATCCCACTCTATTTCCCCATGGGGACTCAGGCCGGCTTCCAACATAGTAAAAGGCAAACATTCAATGCTTATATAAACAATGCAGAGCTAGATACAGATCTATAATTATAGATTCTAATTTCACATATGCATTTCCCCCCGAAATGTTTGCAAATCCCCTGTGCGTGTTTGTGTGCATTTCCCCTACAATATTTGCAAGCCCCATATATATGTATATGTATGTATGTGTGTGTGTATGTGTGTGTGTGTGTGTGTGTGTGTATATATATATATATACATACATACATACACACATATATATATATACACACACACACACACACACACACACACGGCACCGGACAAAACAACTAAACTAAATGCCCCACAACCTCAAAAGTTGACAGCACAATCTCTCATCCACGCCTCTACGTTCATACAACAAAAAGAAAAGAAAAATTACGTCCTAGCCACAGCAACGCGTGGCCGGGCACAGCTAGATATCTATCTAGACATGTCTATATATATTTGTGTGTTCATTTCCCCCCCGTAATATTTGCAAGCCCTATATATAGGTAGGTAAGAATATATTCATATCTATCCAGACATCTCTCATTATATAGATATTTGCAGAGACTTGCAAACATATGAGGTTAAATTCATATATAAAAATAATGTATATGGATGGCTATAGATACACAGGTACATGTATAAAGGATTTGCAAAGACCTGCAAACATGAGGGGAAATTCATATATAAAATTAATGTATATAGATAGATACACATATAAAGGTACATAGAGATGGCAAAAGCTTGCAAGGGGTTAATGCCTATATTTCTGTAGGAGAGTTTAACAAATATTTCAGGGGGAAATGCTTTCATAAGATTAATGAATATATATTTTTCTTCTTCCTGCCTTGCAAGGGTGTCTCTCTTTTCAAAGCATTCCCTTGATTAAGAGCCAGGGAGGCTTTGCAAAAGTAAACACAATGATAAGGGAGGAGAAGAGAGAAATAGATCACATATTGCAAGCAATAGCCTCAGGCTCTGTTGCTGGCCTTGACCCGATTATAAGCCTTGGGAGGCTTTTTCAGCTCATAAATAAGGGCTGAAAAACTTGGCTTATCTTCGAGTATATACGGTAATCCAGTTCAAAGCACTAGCCACTATATATGTTCCCAATAATAATAATAATAACTTTATTTTTATACCCCGCCCAATCTCCCTGAAGGGACTCGGTGCGGCTTACATGGGGCCTATCCCGATAAAACAATCAATATCAGTAACACGACTATAAAACAATTATACCAGTAAAACATCAATAGCAATAAAACAATCGTTAAAATCGGCAAGAAGCATACGAAAAACATACAATATTAAAACAGGAGACTAATTCATAAAATCCAGAACAGAATGTGCCGGTAGAAATGGACAATAAAGTGCAAAATAGCATTGGCAATATCTCAAAATGGGGGCTATTATAAAATGGGCAGATGGATCAGTCCAACATCAAATTAGTTATCAAAGGCCTATAGGATCCACATTTTAAAAAACTCAAAAAAACAACTGCAAAAAGGACTACAATCCACCTGATGAAGACTCAAAAGAGTCTTCATTGAAACCGGTTGTGGTTTTGCAGTCTACTATCCATAATAAAGAAACAAGAACAATCATTATATATAAGAAGAGGACACAATTTGTGTATGTGGAACAATCAAAGAACTAAAGAACATTTATTGTTTATGAGAAGAGTAAATTCATCTTTCAAGAGAAAAATATTGTTTCTACTGTGAATGTAACAGTCCTTTGTTTGATTGTTTAACAACGCCTTTTGTATCTGTTTTCATATTGATGTATTGAACTAAATTTAGGTTTAATGATTTTTGTATTACTGTAATAGTCAGGGGTCCCCAAACTTTTGAAGCAGAGGGCCGGTCCACAATCTTTCAGACTGTTGAGGGGCCGAATTATCATTTGAAAAAAAATATAAACAAATTCCTATGCATACTGCACATGTCTTATTTGTAGTGCAACAACAACAACAACAACAACAAAAGAACAATACAATATTTTAAAATGAAAACAATGTTAACCAACATAAACCTATTAGGATTTCAATGGAAAGTGTGAGCCTGCTACTGGTCAATGAGATAGTCAAGTTAATTAGGATTGTTGTTGTTGTTGTTGTGTGCCTTCAAATCATGTCAGACTTTGGCCGAGCCTAAGTCTAAAATTAATTATTTATTTACTGCATTTATTTACTACATTTATATCCCACCCTTCTCACCCAGAAGGGGACTCAGAGCAGCTGTATGTACATACAATATATTATATTATTAGCATAACACAATATTAGCATTGTATATTACTATATTGAACTATACCACTATACTATTATATAATATGTAATATATAACATATAATTAATATTATTATATGGTATTACTATTAGTATTATATTGTATAACATAAGATTATTATCAATATTATATGTATATACAATATATTATATTATTAAAACTGATATAAAAATATTATATTATAAAACTGAGGGCGGGGGCCAGGTAAATGACCTTGGAGGCCGCATCCGGTCCCCGGACCTTAGTTTGGGGACCCCTGGTAATAGTAAAACAAAATAAGGGGTCAGGCGAAAACGGACCCAAAAACGGCATGCCTTTTGCCCCGAATGCACATGACTGTTCACAAGTAGCCCTTGCCCTGACTGCCTTTCTCTCCTTGGCTTCTCTCTTCCAGAGTTTGTGCAGATGATGACTGCAAAGTGAAGCCCGCAGAATGGGTGGCTGGCAATGCCTGTTCTCCTTCAATACTTTTCTCCAACACACTCTCTCTACTTAAGTAACCTGGTTCTCTAAGCAAACAATCAGCTGTGGAATAAATCTGACCAAGTAATTAAAAACAAAACAAAAAAAATTACAAAAAACCCTTCCCAAGCTGCATGATTGCACTCATCTCTTCCTCCTCTTGCTCTTTCCCCCTTTCCTCCCTCCTTCCTTCCTTCCTTCTTTCCTTCCCTCCTTCCCAGTCCATCCCCTAACGGTCTGCCCCCAGGCCCCATAACCTTGTGGATGTCTTTGTTTCCATCGGGTCTCCTTCTGTTCTGCGGTCAGAGCTGGCCCGTCTCCCAGGGTGCAGATTTTTCTTTCTTTCAAAGAAATCCACATGACGGGGTGGAGAGAGCGCAAAAAAACAAACAAAACATAATAATACTGATGATAATAACAAAAAAACACAAACCTTACTCGTTTTGCATGTGTCTGGCGCTGTGGTCGTGTGTGCGTGGTCGCCACCGAAGGGTCTTGCCCCAGCGAACACCAAGGGGGTACAAAAAGGAAGAAATGGGAATGTTTTCTTTGTCTGGGTTCTTAATTTTATTTTATTTCTCTCGTATTTTGCTTTCATAGAGGGGAGGGGGGAAGCCTTTCTGGGTTCCCAGAAAGCTCTTTATAGGAAGAGAGGGATTTCTTTTGGAGGGCGGGAAGCTTCCTATACTGTCGGATTGGCTCTTTTACAAACAAACCCGCAAACTTTTGACGTTCTTGAACCCCTGTACAAATTGTAAATGTCCTTCACTCTTTTTTTTTTTCTTTTCGTCCTAAGCATTGTGCCCAGACATCAGAGCTGCTATGTAAATATCTGATGCCGCAGGAGGATGCTTTTGATTGGCAGCTGGAGGGGAGGGACTTTTAGGGAAAGGGGTTGTGTGAATTTTCGGAAAGGAACCGCAATAAAATGGTGAAGTCGATGCCAACGGGGCCCTTCCTGTCCCTTTTCCCTTGTGCGACGCATTTCCCCTTCCCCAGTGGCTCTTGGTTTAACGCTTGTGCCGCCCCTTGGCTTCTCCTCCTCCTCCTTCTTCGGTGTCTCTGCTCTTCAGTGTCGCTTCCTTAACTTCGCCTGCTTCCCTTCCCCGGGCTTTTCCTTTTGCGGCAGACAGCATGAGCCGCTGATGACTCCATGCTTTTTGTCTCTTTATTTTTTAAAAAATCAGATAACAACAGCAAAAGAAAAAGGATCTCTTTTTTTTTGTGAAACGAACAGCGGGATTTTTTTTCCCCTGAAAAAAACAAAAAACAAACACAACCGGGCGAAAGAAAGAGTGCTTTGCGCAGTCCCGTTGCGGCGGGGTTTTTTGAGGCCGCGCTCCCGTGGGGTTTTCCGGCCTCCTGCCGCCTGTCTCCGCAAACAAGCGAGCGAGCGCCAAGCCGTTGGGGGCGGAGGGGGTCTCGCACCTGAGAGCTTTGGGGAGGGGGCGTGGGGGGCGGCACGGCAGGAGCGGGAGTGTCTTTGAGCGCAGGTGGTGTCGTGTTCAGTGGAAGCTGTGGAAATAAAAATTATATCAATGTTTTCCAATAAAATGCAGTGACTACCTGAGACGACAGTTGTTGCGTCGTTATTCGTGCGTAGGCCATCTTTCTCCTGTTTTATACAGAACAGGCATGGGCAAATTTCAGCCCCCGCTGAAGTAGTGGGCTGTGGCGCAGGCTGGAGAGCAAGCCAGCTGCAACCAGATGCAATGAATCACTCTGACCAGGAGGTCATGAGTTCGAAGCCCGCTCAGAGCCTATGTTTGTCTTGTCTTTGTTCTACCGTGTTTCCCCGAAAATAAGACAGTGTCTTATATTATTTTTTGCTCCCAAAGATGTGCTAGGTCTTATTTTCAGGGGGTGTCTTATTTTTCCATGAAGAAGAATTCACATTTATTGTCGAACAAAAAAAATGAACATCTATATATATAAAAGGGTAATGAAATTTCGGCCTAGGACAAAACAACAAAACTACACATCACAGAAACACTAAACTTGGCAGCACAACCCCTCATCCATGCCTCTACGTTCATACAACAAAAAGCTCCAGCTACTCCAGAAAACAGCCAGGCTTTCAGACTGCAAGGCTATTCACTGCTATTCCACCTGGCCAACAAAGGATTCCCATAAGCCACAGCAATGCGTGGCCGGGCAAAGCTAGTTTATTATATACTGTACAGTAGTTATCACAAACCAACATAACCAAACCAAACAAACTGACTCCTGTCAAGAATTTCTTGTTACTACCATTATTTTCATGTACAACTGGTATGTACATTTACCAATCCTTCATGCTCTGGTGTTTGTTTGGCAGGCGCTGGGCATTCTTTCAAACAGGTCTTACTTTCAGGGGAGGCCTTATATTTAGCAATTCAGCAAAACCTCTACTAGGTCTTATATTTTGGGGATGTCTTATTTTCAGGGAAACAGGCTATGTTAAAAGGCATTGAATGTTTGCCTATATGTGTAATGTGATCCGCCCTGAGTCCCCTTCGGGGTGAGAAGGATGGAATATAAATGCTGTAAATAAATAAATAAAATAAAGCCTTGTAACTTGAAGGTTGGGTTGCTGACCTGAAGGCTGCCAGGTTCGAATCCCACCCGGAGAGAGCGCAGATGAGCTCCCTCTATTAGCTCCAGCTCCATGTGGGGATGTGAGAGAAGCCTCCCACCAGGATGGTAAAAACATCAAAACATCCAGGTGTCCCCTGGGCAACGTCCTTGCAGACGGCCAATTCTCTCACTCCAGAAGCAACTCAGGTTGCTGCTGACACAAAAAAAAGCCCTTCCTCCAGGTGTTTTGGACTTTAACTCCCACATTTCCTAACAGTAGGTTGTTAGGAATTGTGGGAGTTGGAGCCCAAAACACTTGGAGGGATGACCGAAGTTTTCCCATGCCTGTGGTAAACCCATATAGTTCAACTAGCTGTGCCCAGCCACGCGTTGCTGTGGCAAAGTCTGGTGGTATGGGAAATAAAGTCTTGAGGAATTGGTGGTAGTTAAGGTTTTCCCCTGACATTAAGTCCATTATAAATGGGTTATATAGCTGTGTGGAAGGACCTTGAGTCTACACTGCCATATGATCCAGTTCAATTCTGATAATCTGTATTTTATAGGCAGTGTGGAAGAGGCCTAAGTGAGGCCTAACTCTGCCTAACTCTGCCTGTCCCCTGGGTTGAGTGGGTAGCTAGGAGACCAAGTGGGCGGAGCTTAGCCTTCTAACTGGCAGCAATTGTATAAAAACAATTATTCCTCTCCCTCTAATTAGGACTTTATTTTTCTTTTCTTTTTGTTGTATGAATGCAGAGACATGGATGAGGGGTTGTGCTGCCAAGTTTAGTGTTTCTGGGATGTGTAGTTTTGTTGTTTTGTCCTAGGCCGAAATTTCATTACCCTTTTATATATATAGACTAGCTGTGCCCGGCCACGCGTTGCTGTGGCTTGTCTGGTGGTGTTGGTGAGAAATGGTTGAGGTAGTGGTGGTATTGAATGTCTGTTGTATGGCTGTCTTTATGTTTAGTATGCACGCTGAAGTGGATTATATGGCAGTGTGGAGTCAAGATAATCCAGTTCAAAGCAGATAATATAAGATTCTAAATGGGTTATATAGCTGTGTGGAAGGGCCTTGAGTCTACACTGCCATATAATCCAGTTAAAATCTGATAATCTGTGGAAGAGGCCTAAGTGAGGCCTAACTGTGCCTGTCCCCTGGACTGAGTAGGTTGCTAGGAGACCAAGTGGGCAGAGCTTAGCTTTCAAACTGGCAGCAATTGGATAAAAACTATTATTCCTCTCCCTGTAATTAGGACTTTATTTTTCTTTTCTTTTCGTTGTATCAACCTAGAGGCGTGGATGATGGGTTGTGTTGTCAAATTTCGAGGTTGGGGGGCCTGTAGTTTTGTTGTTTTGTCTGCTGCCCTGATGCCATCACTCTTTTATATATATAGATTGGAGTGCATTATATGGTAGACCCATATAGTTCAATTGGAGTGCATTATATGGTAGACCCATTTAGTTCAGTTGAACTGTATCATATGGTAGAGTGTCAGGATCTCCAATCCTCGACATCTCTGCTCAGCTGACAAAGAACAGATGCCAGCCATAAAGCAGGCCGGCCATAAAACATCAATTACCCTCTGGTATGTGAGAGTCCCTATATATGTGGTACAAAAGAAGGTTCTGGCATTCGGTACAATAAAAACTTGTTGGAATCTACCCGCATGTGTCTTGGTGCTTTCTTTGGAAGACGGATCCACAGCACAACTGGGAGAAGAGAACCCGACATAGAGCCATATAGGGTAATTGGAGGGCATTATATGATAGATCCAGAGCCCCGGTGGCGAAGTGTGTTAAAGCGCTGAGCTGCTGAACTTGCAGACCGAAAGGTCCCAGGTTCAAACCCCGGGAGCGGAGTGAGCGTCCGCTGTTAGCTCCAGCTTCTGCCAACCTAGCAGTTTGAAAACATGCCAATGTGAGTAGATCAATAGGTACCACTCCGGCGGGAAGGTAACGACGCTCCATGCAGTCATGCCATTGGCCACATGACCTTGGTGTCTATGGACAACTCTGGCTCTTCGGCTTAGAAATGGAGATGAGCACCAACCCCCAGAGTCAGACATGACTGGACTTAACCTCACGGAAAACTTTTAACTTTACCTTTATATGGCAGCGTAGACTCAAGGCCCTTCCACACAGCTATATAACCCAGAATGCCAAGGCACAGCATCTGCTTTGAACTGGATTATCTTGAGTCCACACTGCCATATAATCCAGTTCAGTGTGGATTTTATATAGCTGTGTAGAAGGGGCCTTATATAATCCAGTTGTAAGCAGATAATATAAGATTACAAGATTACAAATATAATATCTTATAATAATATTATTATAATATAATAATATTATAATATAATATTTTATTATCATTAGCCCATTCAGTGCCAATCAAGGTGACTGATTACAACATTCATACTTGCCTTCACAAACCAAAACCCACTTACGATGAAGCCACTGCAACGCGTGGCCGGTAGGCATGTCCGATCAATGAAAAAAATGTTTCAATTCTCGTTTCTAAAGTAGGGGGCGCTGGCGCTTGAATATAGAAAGTATTTCCGATTTTTTTTCACCCAAAAATTTCGGATATTTCCGAAAATTCGTAATGATTCTAAATGTTTCTAAAATGGCGGATGCGCATGCGCAATCGCTACACACCGGGCTTGTATGGCAATCTTCCATGTGGATGCAGAGGACGTTAGCCCCCACCTTTGCGTCCATCATGGAAGCTTCTGATTGGCCGGGGAGCGGCAGCCATGTGAGGCTGCGCTAAGCTCCCATTCAAGGTAGGTTGCAGAAACAAACAAAAATTTTAAATATTTTTTAAAATATATTTTAAAATTTGGGGGGGGGGGGAAATTAACGAAACATTAAGAGACAATTAGAGAATGGGCCAACAATGGTTCGAATTACATTGCTGGTTGCGCTGTGAGACAATGTCTCGGAATGCGTATCAAAAAGCGAGAACAATCCGAAATAATTCCGATATACGATTCAAAACGATTTTTTGGACATGTCTAGTGGCCGGGCACAGCTAGTATTGAATATAGATTTCCTTAGAGCTGCAGTATCCAACAATGGGCAGCAGAGGGAGCCAGCCACCACGGCAAATTGGCATCCGAAGGGCTAGTATTGCTGAGATTTCTCCCAATTCAACTGGGCAAGCCCTGACACCTTTTTAATAAATGTCTTTCTTACGGTGGCCCTCTCTCGATATATTTTTTAAAGTTTGACACATTGACATTCCACCTTGGAATTGATAGGAACCAGGCGCCACTATTTATACCCTGGTGCCAGGTTGGATGCCTTGTTTGGCTCTTTTTCCATTGCACCAGCCTTTGCCTTACTGAGACGGCCTCCAAAGAAAGGCATATGGCCCTTTGGGTCCTCAGTTTCCCCTTTGAGCCATAAAAAAAATCCTTTACAGAGCATTTCCAAGACCTCAATTCCCTGGAATAAGAACATGGAGAGCCTTCCAACGTACAAACTAATAATAATAATAATAATAATAATAATAATAATAATAATAATAATAATAATAATACTACAGTAGAGTCTCACTTATCCAAACTAAACGGGCCGGCAGAACGTTGCATAACTGAATATGTTGGATAATAAGGAGGGATTAAGGAAAAGCCTATTAAACATCAAATTAGGTTATGATTTTACAAATTAAGCACCAAAACATCATGTTATACAACAAATTTGACAGAAAACGTAGTTCAATATGGAGTAATGCTATGTAGTAATTACAGTATTTACAAATTTAGATCCAAAATAACACAACATTGACTACAGAAACATTGACTACTAAAAGGTCAACTGCGTTGGATAATCCAGAATGTTGGATAAGCGGATGTTGGATAAGGGAGACTCTACTGTAATAATATTATTAATATGTAAAGTCATACTACAGTAGAGTCTCACTTATCCAAGCCTCGCTTATCCAACGTTCTGGATTATCCAACACATTTTTGTAGTCAATGTTTTCAATATATCATTTTCAATATATCGGCCCGTTTATGTTGGATAAGTGAGACTCTACTGTATATAATATACTAGCTGTGCCCGGCCACGCGTTGCTGTGGTGAAGTATGTTGAGACTGTACTGTATATTCATAATCTTATATTATCTGCTTAGAAATGGATTATATGAGGCCCCTTCGTTATAGCTCTATAAAATACACACTGAAGTGGATTATATGGCAGTGTGGAGTCAAGATAATCCAGTTCAAAGCAGATAATATAAGATTATAAATGGGTTATATAGCTGTGTGGAAGGGCCTTGAGTCTACACTGCCAAATAATCCAGTGCAAATTAGATAATATGTGGAAGAGGCCTAAGTGAGGCCTAAGTCTGCCTGTCCCCTGGGCTGAGTAGGTTGCTAGGAGACCAAGTGGGCGAAGCTTAGCCTTCTAACTGGCAGCAATTGGATCATAGAATCATAGAATCATAGAATAGTAGAGTTGGAAGAGACCTCATGGGCCATCCAGTCCAACCCCCTGCTAAGAAGCAGGAAATCGCATTCAAAGCACCCCCGACAGATGGCCATCTCCGTCTAATTAGAACTTTATTTTTCTTTTCTTTTTGTTGTATCAACCTAGAGCCGTGGATGATGGGTTGTGTTGTCAGATTTCGAGGTTGGGGGGCCTATAGTTTTGTTGTTTTGTCCGGTGCCCTGATTCCATCACTCTTTTATATATATAGTTAATTAACATTATTATATTGTATTATTAGTATTATATTGTATTACAAAATAATAATATTATTAATATGCAAAATCATACTATGTATTTTTGACATTAATATTGAAATCTGAAATATATACAGAAAGTATGTCTTGATTTGTCATCTGAAACTGAGCAATTTTCAAGTGGCTGAAACCTTCCGACAGGACAATAACTCAGTGCCTGGGGTTGCCATTAAGACCATCTCAAGAAACAATAATAATGGAAGCCTTTTGTCCAAAACAGCCACATCATTTCCCCACTTCCACAAATAGCCCACGTTGCTGAAAAGAGTAATAATAATAACATTTTGGAGAAACCGCAACAAGAAGACTTAATGGCGACGAAAGTGGCTGGCTGGCCCTGATAAAAGGCCGGCCCTTTGGGGACAAAGTGTTGAAAATCATGCAGAGTCACGTCGGACGACGTTTTTTTTTTTTTTTTTTTCCTGCGGTGTCTTAACTTTAGGTCTTTGGATAACAAGGGACCCTCAAAGGCCATCTAGTCCAACCCCATGTTTATTTATTGTTTATTTATTTACAGTATTTATATTCCGCCCTTCTCACCCCGAAGGGGACTCAGGGCGGATTACAATGAACACATATATGGCAAACATTCAATGCCAACAGACAAACAACATATATAGACAGACACAGAGGCATTTAACATTTTTTTCCAGCTTCACAATTCCGGCCACAGGGGGAGCTGTTGCTTCACTGTTCACTAGTGGCTGTACTTCCTCATTCCATTCCTCGTGTTTTGCTGGCAGTTTTATGATGTTGTAAATTAGTTAAATTAGCCTCCCCGCATAAAGCGTACCTAAATTTCCCTACTTGACAGATGCAACTGTCTTTCGGGGCTGCATAGGTCAACAGCAAGCCGGGCTATTTAATGGTCGGGGGCTTAACCCGACCCGGACTTCGAACTCATGACGTCTCGGTCAGTAGTGATTTATTGCAGCTGGTTACTAGCCAGCTGCGCCACAGCCCGGCCCATGTTGCGGGAAAATGCACGATGCACAACCGCTGCTAACTTTGCCCTGAGTGGCATCGTCTTCTGTCCTTTGGGCAGAAAAAAAAAAAACATCCACTTGTCGAGGGAAGGTGCCACGAATGCAAATGGAAAGCTCCTGGGACTTTTGCTTCCAAATATTTAGAGAGAGGTGGATTATTCCTTGGCCGGGCGAAGGGTTGATATGGAGAGCAACATGTGGGGAATTAGTCAGCAAAGATAATATTTATTCTATCTCCTGGACCTTCCGGAGTTTCTGGCGAGTGGGTTGAAGTTTGGTCAGGGTGGACGGGAAGAGGACTCGAGCCGCAGGTGTTTCGGCAAATTTGGGCACTCCAGGGCTTTTGGACTCCAACCCCCACCACTCCTTTTTTAAAAAAAAAAAATAAAATATTTTTTATTAAGTGTTGTCGAAGGCTTTCATGGCCGGGATCACAGGGGTGTTGTATGTCTTTCGGGCTGTGTGGTCATGTTCCAGAAGTATTCTCTCCTGACGTTTCACCCACATCTATGGCAGGCATCCTCAGAGGTTGTGAGGTATGGATAAACTAAGTAAGGAAAGGAAAGAATATATATCTGTGGAGAGTCCAGGGTGTGGCAAGAGTCCTTTGTCACTGGGAAGCCAGCATTAATGTTTCAGTTAATCACCCTAATTAGCATTGGAAAGGTTTTGTCTCTTGCCTGGGGGCAGCCTTTGTTCATCCACCCAGAGGAAAGGTGTTCTTACCATACATCAAGGGAACCACTGACCGCATAGGCAAACTGATGAAGAAGCACAACCTACAAACTATCTACAGACCCACAAAGAAAATCCAACAAATGCTACGGTCAGCAAAGGACAAGAGGGATCCTCTGTCCTCTGCAGGAGTCTACCAGATACCATGCAACTGTGGACAAGTCTACACAGGGACCACCAAACGCAGCAGCATTGCCCAAACAAGAGTCAAAGAACATGAAAGACACTGCAGACTCACTCAACCAAAGAAATCAGCCATAGCAGAGCATTTGATGAACCAGCCTGGACACAGAATATTATTTGAGAACACAGAAATGCTTGACCATTCCAACAGCTATCATGTCAGACTACACAGAGAAGCCATTGAAATCCACAAGCATGTGGACAGTTTCAACAGAAAGGAGGAAACCATGAAAATGAACAAAATCTGGCTACCAGTATTAAAAAATTCTAAAATCAAAACAGTAGATGGGAACCAACACTCTGAGGGCAGAGGGCAGCTAATGACTGAACAAAGGATGCCCCCAGGCAAGAGACAAAACCTTTCAAATGCTAATTTTCCTAAGACTGGCTCTGCATCTCGTGGTGCCAAAGCGCAGCCTTTTCTACACCTTCCAAATTGTCCAGTCTGCCCAGAAGGGAGTTTATTTATTTATTTTAGTTATTTACAGTATTTATATTCCGCCCTTCTCACCCTGAAGGGGACTCAGGGCGGATCACATTATATACATATAGGCAAACATTCAATGCCCATATACATATAGAACTGAGACAGAGACAGACGCAGAGGCCATTTAACCTTCTCCTGAGGGGATGTTCGATTCTGGCCACAGGGGGGAGCAGCTGCTTCATCATCCACTGTGACGGCACTTCCTCATTCCAATGTCGTAAATTAGTTAAATTTGCCTCCCCAATTTATAAGTGGTACTTTATTTCCTACTTGATAGATGCAACTATCTTTCGGGTTGCTAGGTCAGCAACGAGCAGGGGCTATTTTTTATTTTTTAATTGACGGGTGCTTACCCCGCCATGGGCTGGCCTCAAACCCATGACCTCATGGTCAGAGTGATTTATTGCAGCAGGCTGCTCACCAGCCTGTGCCACAGCCTGGCCCGGAACCTCAATAAGTGGCTTTTTTGTGTGTGTCAGGAGCAACCAGAGTTGCTTCTGGAGTGAGAGAATTGGCCGTCTGCAAGGACATTGCCCAGGGGACGCCCGGATGCTTTGATGTTTTACCATCCTTGTGGGAGGCTTCTCTCATGTCCCCGCATGGAGCTGGAGCTGATAGAGGGAGCTCATCCACGCCCTCCCTGGGTGGGATTCGAACCTGGCAGCTTCAAGTCATGAGGCTTTTGTCCCCTAGGCCACCCAAGGCTCATCAGTGGCTTGTACAAGATGCGAAATTCTAATAGTCTAACTTGCTGTTGACCTATGCAGCCAAAAGACAGTTGCATCTGTCAAGTAGGAATTTAGGTACCGCTTATGAGGGGAGGCTAATTTAACTAATTTACAACGCCATAAAATCAGCAGTGTGCGGAGGAATGAGGAAGTACTCCATCAAGGACTCAGTGTCACAAGTGGGCGGTGTCACAAGTAGCTCCCCCTGCAGCCGGAATCAAGCATAACCTCATGAAGCCAGAAGCTGAAACGTTAAATTGCCTCTGTGTCTGTCTATATGTGTTTGTATGTCTAATGGCATTGAATGTTTGAGAAGGGTGGAATATAAATACTGTAAATAAATAACTAAAATAAATAAATAAACTCCCTTCTGGGCAGACTGGACAATTTGGAAGGTGTTGAAAAGACTGCGCTTTGGCACCACGAGATGCAGAGCCAGTCTTAGGAAATGGGGCCGCAAAGTGGAGTCCACGACATGCGAGTACGGAGGAGAGCAAACCACAGACCACTGACTACAATGCAGTCTGAACCCTGCCGTGTTGAATGATAAGTCGAAAGTTAACTGTTCACCCACTTCTGACACTTTTGCACTGGGTGTGGATGTTGTGCAATGAACAAAAAATGTACAACTATTTACGGAGGGGAGGTTGCACAACATCAAGATGAGACATCGGCAACCATTCGCACAAGTGGTACGGTCATCTGAGTGCATGGCAGATGAAGACTCCTACCCATCAAAAGGCCGAGGCTGGACCTAGTTTATTCTTTCTTTCTTTCTTAGATTTATTTATCACTAGCTTGGGGACCTGGCGGTGCCCGGGTCATTTGGAATGGTATTATTTGTCTTTTAATGTTATGTTTTCTGTTTGGAGTGGGTGAACTACAATTCCCAGAATCGTGGCTGAATCCTCCCCAAACCCCGCCAGTATGAAAAGTTGGCTATTTGGGGGCTGTGCCCCAAGTGTGGTCCAGATCTGTCATTGGCTGGTCATCGCCTGGCTGCAGTACTCTCTGGATGGGGGTGAATGACTACAACTCCCAGAGTCCCGGGGCAATTGCCGAAAACATCTGTCAGTATGGACAGTAGGCAATGTTCAGTGTGTGTGCCAAGTTTGGTCCAGATCCATCATTGGCTGGGTTGAGTGGTCTTTGGATGCAGGTGAACTACAACTCCCAAAATAAAGGGCCATTGCGAAAAACACCTGCAGTATGTTCAGTTGGTCATGAGGATTCTCTGTGCGAAGTGTGGCACATTGCCGGTGGGGGTCACTGTTTCTCTGGATGCAGGTGAACTATAACTCCCTTTTCCCCAAACTTGTCCAATATGTTCTGTTGGTTATGGGGGCTCTGTGTGCCAAGTTTGGTCCTGGTCCATCATCGGTGGGGTTCGGAGTGGTCATTCATTGCAGGTGAACTATAAATCCCAGTATCTATGACTCCCAAATGTCCAGACCAATTCCCCTCCAAACTCTCCAGTATTCAAATCTGGGCATATCGGGTCTGCATGGCAAGTTTGGTTCAGACCCATCATTGTTTGGGGTCCTAGTGTTCTGGGTGTAGGTGAACTACAACTCCTGTATATTCCCCAGTAGGAGTGACCGTGCTCTGACTTGATGCAGGGTGAACTACAACTTCCACCATGTGGAGTCAATCCCTAAACTCCTCCAGTAAGTTTAGCTGCAGCTCAGTTCTGCTCTGTTTGTTATGCAGAGAAAGGAAAGGGCAGTGGGCGGGGCCATGCAAATTCCACACCAGTGGAGAACTCTGGGATGCCTGCCTGTGGTGGAAGAACAAGCAAAATCTAGGATGAAATGGTCCCCAAACGAAAGCATTCCTTGGGTGGTGGGCCGTAGTCTTTGGGAAGGACATGGGCAGAGGCTGGGCTGCATGTTCATGGCGCTCGCTGTAACCACAATGTCAGTAGAAAAGAGTGACTTGCTAGAGTCTTAACCCTGGGAACTATAGCCTGTTTGTGGAGGCTAGAGGCTGTCTGTGTGAGCAGACATCTGTGCCACGTACACATGTACAGGTTTTTGCTTTTATTATGGATTTGGATTAGATTTAGATTAGATAGATTTAGATATTTTATTATTTTCTTGTATTATTTTAAGTTATTTTCTGTTACTATAGTATTTATTGTATTATTTTTTTAGTGTTTTTATTATTTTTATTGGGTTGCTAGGAGACCAAGTTGGAGGAGCTTAGCCTTCTAACTGGCAGCAATTGGATAAAAGCAATTATTCCTCTCCCTCTAATTAGGACTTTATTTTTCTTTTCTTTTTGTTGTATCAACCTAGAGCTGTGGATGATGGGTTGTGTTGTCAAATTTCAAGGTTGGGGGGCCTGTTGTTTTGTTGGTCGCCGTGATGCCATCACTCATTTATATATAGATAGAAAAACCACAAACACAATACTAGATTTCCTTTGACCAGAATCCTTTGACTTGGAGTGTCTCTGGTGTCACTGTGAGAAGGTTCTCCATTGTGCATGTGGCAGGGCATTGTAGTCAGTGGTCTGTGGTTTGCTCTTCTCCACACTCGCATGTCGTGGACTCCACTTTGTAGCCCATTTCTTAAGGTTGGCTCTGCATCTCGTGGTGCCAAAGCACAGTCTGTTCAGCTCCTTCCAAGCTGCCCAGTCTTCTGTACCCAGGAGGGAGTCTCTCATCCGGTGTCAGCCACTGATTGAGGTTCCGGGTTTTAGCCTGCCACTTTTGGACTCTCGCTTGCTGAGGTGTTCCTGCGAGTGTCTCTGTGGATCTTAGGAAGCTGTTTCTTGATTTAAGGCATTGGCATGCTGGCTGATACTTCTGTAACAATGTGAGTTGCCCCGAGTCCCCTTGGGGAGATGGTAGCAGGGTATAAATAAAGTATTATTATTATTATTTTATTATGACACAGCAAACAAGATAGATATGCTGGATTTCGTATCACAAAATCCATTTTAACTTGTGCATTTTTACCAGTATTTTGTTATATGGATTTTAATAGTGTTGTGTTCGATTTCTCTGTTTGAATCACGTTGTTCTCTGTCTCGAGCTGCAAGGAGAGGCGAGTAAACAAATTATTATTATTATTATTATTATTATTATTATTATTATTATTATTATTATTATTATTATTATTATTGTATGACACAGCAAAAAATGCTGGATTTTGTATCACAAAATCACAAGTCGAACACTTCCCAAGTGTCTAGGACTGTGTGATGTATTTTCGGATGATCCCAGTAGGGTGGCCTTTTGCAGTTGGCAGATTGTAATTTTGTCAATGTCTCTTGTTTCCAAATGCCGGCTGAGATCTTATGGCATGGCACCCAATGTGCCCATCACCACCGGGACCACCTGCACAAAGACAAAGCCTTTAGCCTTCTCAACCAGAGTGCCTCGCCAAACTACAAATCCCATGATTCCATAGCATTAATAACTTCAATAACTTTATTTATAACCTGCCCTATCTCATTGGTTTCCAAATGAAGTGGCCAACATTCAGTGCCATAATAAAAACAGAAGAAGAAAAAAGCCAAATCAAGAAATAAGTAAAACAACATTGATAACTGATAAAACTAACCCAAAAATAGTACTTAAATAAACATAATATAACAAGAAACACATTTACAACATAATGAAATTTGGCACTGAGCTGTCAAACTGCATTCATTCTATAGTGTAGATGCGCCCCAAAACCCCTTTATTTTGACCCTGGCACAAACGGAGAAATGCACACACTATATAAACCCATCCTTTATTTCTACAGCTTCAAAGATTCACAGTATCACCTTGCAATCGGTCAAAATCCCATGCATTTAATGCTAACAAGCACCACACATGCACCACTACAATGATGCAGGGATTGTGGGATGCCCAACATGCAGGTTGGCATCGTATTCATGCCCATCGTCTGTTGCTCTGTCTCTTTCTCTGTCCTCTTTTAGCTGAATTCAATGGGTCCTTGGTCTCCTTCCACCTTCAAAGGGTCCTGGCTCAGGAGGGAAATCGGGCAGAAAAACTCAATCTCGGGAGAGATGCAAAAAGCAAAGTTTATTTTCAAATAGCTCTGGAGTAGATACTCCAGAGGGCTGTATCATGAAAATGGCCGTCGCAACATGTGATTTTATATCTCGGCTTATCTAAATTGACCAATGGCTGAGGATCTTCCTCACCTTCCACACCTACTTGGCATAAGTGATACCAATGACCTAACTCGTTTACTCTGAGCTTTCTTCTCTCCTTGGAACTTTCTGGAGAAAGGCACCAGCTCACAGGGACATAGGTAGAGGCAAAACTACATAGGCAATAGTTTACTACTTTCTGGCTCATGGTCCCTTCACTCCCCACTTTCTTTTTTTTTCGAACTCAAAGTGAAGAAAAATAAACAGTTAACAACGTTTGTCACGCAATGACCCCTGTTCTGACCAATCATCTGCATCCACTCTGGATGTTTCTAAAACATCCAGTCTGACTCTTTGCCATTGAGGATGCAGCGCATTTCTACCAGAAAGGAGGTGCCAATATTGGGCATGCGTTGACTTCCCATTTGTGGTGCCAAGGATTTTTCAACCAGGCTTGGAATCCTTTTGGAAACGGCTGGAGTCTCCATCCTTGGACTCTTTATCTGCATGCAAACCTCTTTCCGTAGAAGGATGCCCCACCAATGCGCCTGCCCATATCGGGTTGCCACGGCTTGCTTTCAGCAGACGGAATAGTCTTGGAAAGCGATGCCGTCCTGCGTGCCCAACGTGGCCGACACCTTCTGCGCCCGGGGCCAATGCGGCCACCACGGGCGGTGGCAGAAGAAGTTCCTGAGGCTGCGGAAGACGGCGTTGCGGAAGATGATGAAGAGCCAGGGGTCGACGATGGGGTTGAGGGCGCTCAGGCGGAAGGCCAGCATGTCCTCGGCTTCGTTGTGGTCCGGGTTGAGACCCCCGATGTAGGCCCGGATCTGGAGGAAGAGACAAGAGCGTGAGCCGCTTTCCAGCACTGCAAGACAATTACAGTAGAGTCTCACTTATCCAAGCTAAACGGGCCGGCAGAAGCTTGGATAAGCGAATATCTTGGATAATAAGGAGGGATTAAGGAAAAGCCTATTGACATCAAATTAGGTTATGCTTTTACAAATTAAGCACCAAAACTATTGCGCCAAAATGCTAATGTGTATGTGTGTGTGTAAAAGAAATCCCTTGAAAGATTCTTGCAAAGAAAGAGCTCTGCAGAAAGGGAGCTGATCTTTTTGCAGAGGCAAGCCACGCCTCAAACAATGTATCGGTTTGATAGCAGATGGCTGAGTTTGTCAGTTGGGAGTTGAGCATGCTGGGAGAGCACAGAAACAAGACAGGCTCTCTATAGCTATGGTCAAGTAGCTGGTTTATATATGCTATGTTGGATATATTTTGAATGCTGATTGATTAGTTATTGATCCTATGCAACTACAAGGACATTGTACGATTGCTGAACTGTTTATTTAACTTCAACTCAACAAGTAAAGTTTCTTTGTTCTTTCAATTCCTCTGCCTGGTCTGAGTCTTTTGCACATAGTGTTAACTGGACGCTGCTGGTTCCGCTATACACACACCTGCTAACAAAAACATCATGTTTTACAACAAATTTGACAGAAAAAGCAGTTCAATACGCAGTGATGTTATGTTCTAATTACTGTATTTACGAATTTAGCACCAAAATATCACGATATATTGAAAACATTGACTACAAAAATTTATTATTTACAGTATTTATATTCCGCCCTTCTCACCCCGAAGGGGACTCAGGGCGGATCACATTACACATATAAGGCAAACATTCAATGCCTTAACATAGAACAAAGACAAGACAAACACGGGGCCCTGAGCTGGCCTCGAACTCATGACCTCCTGGTCAGAGTGATTCATTGCAGCTGGCTGCAGCTGGTTGCTCAACAGCTTGCACCACAGCCCGGCCCCGATTAATGGCTTGGATAATCCAGAATCTTGGATAAGCGAGGCTTGGATAAGTGAGTCTCTACTGTACCTTTAATGGGTTCTGGCTCAAGAGGTAAATCAGGCAGAAAACCCAATTTCGTGAGAGATGCAAAAAGCTAAGTTTATTGTTATCATTTATGATAAGGCAAACAGATGCACACACCCTAAAGATCTGTACCATGCAAATGGCCGTCGCAAAGCATGTCGTAGCAAACAAAGAATGTATACCTTGGCTTATCTAATATTGACCAATGGCTGAGGGTCTTCCTCACCTTCCATACCTACTTTGGCATAAGTGATACCTGTGACCTCACTTGTTGATTTCAAGCTAACTTTTGGTCTTGGAACTTTCTGGAGAAAGGCACCAGCTCACAGGAAGGGAGGGGCACAGGCCCCCTGTTACAGCACTACTTTGGTTCATGCAAAATATTTACATGGTAAACTTTTGCATATATGGCTTTGCCTCTGCATATATAATATTAGCCTTTTATATAGACCATGTAAACATTTTGCATGAACCAAAGTGTTACAGTACCACATCGATGCCCAATGTATTTAAGCTGGTCTTGATCACAGCTTCTGAAACAGTGCGCCCTGACCCCAAATGGGATCCCTATCCTAGATTTACAACTAAGATACACAAAGTATTAAGTTATTGTTATTTTTGAAACATCAAATGTGTTATCCTACGATAGGTTTATTGTTTATATACACGATATAAAGGTACAACTTCTCTCTATGTAGAACTCTTCTCTGACATAACCACAACCTCGGATGCCACATATGGTCCTTCAAGATACCTATAAGTGACTTTTTAAATCTTCAATATATTGGACTATTGTGTTTATTTAGAGAAGATTCATGTCTCCCATTTGAAACCCATATGAATATGGACATTTATTCAGGATAGAGAGAAGTTGCACCTTTATATTGTGTATATAAACAATAACCCTGTCGTACGATAACACATTTGATGTTTCAAAAATAACAATAACACAATACTTTGTGTCCCTATCCTAGAGTTATCATAGAATCCTAGAGTTGGAAGGGATCCCAAGGGCCATCCAGTCTAACCCCATTCTGCCAGGAAGGAAGGAAGGAAGGATCAAAACCCTCCCTAGTTTGAAATGTCAACTGGTCTAAATCACTGCTTCTTGAACTTTGGGTTCCGACCCCAAATGGGCCCTCCAGCTCGATGTTAGGCTCACAGAATCATCATAGAATCCTAGAGTTGGAAGGGACCCCAAGGGCCATCCAGTCCAACCCCATTCTGCCACGAAGGAAGGAAGGCAATGTCTTTATTAACAACTTAGACGAAGGGTTAGAAGGCACGATCATCAAGTTTGCAGATGACACCAAACTGGGAGGGAGAGCCAACACTCCAGAAGACAGGAGCAGAATTCAAAACGATCTTGACAGACTAGAGAGATGATTGGCTGAAACTAACAAAATGAAGTTCAACAGGGACAAATGCAAGAGACTTCACTTCGGCAGAAAAAATGGAAATCAAAGATACAGAATGGGGGACGATGCCTGGCTTGACAGCAGGACGTGTGAAAAAGATCTTGGAGTCCTTGTGGACAACAAGTTAAACATGAGCCTACAATGTGATGCGGCTGCTAAAAAAGCCAACGGGATTCTGGCCTCATCAATAGGGGAATAGCGTCTAGATCCAGGGAAGTCATGCTCCCCATGCTCTATTCTGCCTTGGTCAGACCACTTTACCTGGAATCACACTGTGTCCCATTCTGGGCACCGCAGTTGAAGGGAGATGTTGACAAGCTGGAAAGCGTCCAGAGGAGGGCAACTAAAATGATCAAAGGTCTGGAGAACAAGCCCTATGAGGAGCGGCTTAAAGAGCTGGGCATGTTTAGCCTGCAGAAGAGAAGGCTAAGAGGAGACATGATAGCCATGTACAAATACGTGAAGGGAAGTCATAGGGAGGAGGGAGGGAGCTTGTTTTCTGCTGCCCTGCAGACTAGGATGCAATGGAACAAGGGCTTCAAACTACAGGAAAGGAGATTCCACCTGAACATCAGGAAGAACTTCCTCACTGTGAGAAAGGCTGTTCGACAGTGGAACTCTCTCCCCCGGGCTGTGGTGGAGGCTCCTACTTTGGATGCTTTTAAACAGAGGCTGGATGGCCATCTGTCGGGGGTGCTTTGAATGCGATTTCCTGCTTCTTGGCAGGGGGTTGGACTGGATGGCCCATGAGGTCTCTTCCAACTCTACTATTCTATGATTCTATGATTCTAATTGAGAAAAAACATCCAGTCTATGTTTGGAAACCTCCAAAGAAGGCGACTCCACCAAATCCCCAGGCAGACTATTCTACAGTTGAACCGCTCAAACCTAATGTTTAGGTGGAGTCTCTTATTCTGCAGTTGGAATCCATCCCTCATAGAATCATAGAATAGTAGAGTTGGAAGAGACCTCATGGGCCATCCAGTCCAACCCCCTGCCTCCTTTGACTCCAGAGCAACTGAAAACTGGCTTGTCCCCTTCCTCAACGGGGCATCCGTTCAAAGATTTAAGCATGGCTATCAGGCTGGGCCGCAGATTATTTTTACTTGTTCTGATGAAAAAGGAAGTCGTTCTCACTGCAACCAAGCCTTGTCTCAGAGGTTGTGAAACGGCTTCCAATGGGGAAATGAGACCGAAACAGAATAAAAAGTGAGGCAAGTTACACGAGGTGGAGACTTCCTCATAAGCGAAGAAGCTACGAATAATACAAGAGGTTGTTCTGCAGCCACCGGTGTGGAGGCGTGACGTAAAAGGTGGCCAAATCTCAGGACCAGGCCACAAATCTATCTATCTATATATATAAAAGAGTGATGGAATCAGCGCACCAGACAAAACAACAAAACTACAGGCCCCCCAACCTCGAAATTTGACAACACAACCCATTATCCACGCCTCTAGGTTGATACAACAAAAACAAAAGAAAAATAAAGTCCTAATTAGAGGGACAGGAATAATTGTTTTTATCCAATTGCTGCCAGTTAGAGGGCTAAGCTCCACCCACTTGGTCTCCTAGCAACCTACTCAGCCCAGGGGACAGGCACAGTTAGGCCTCACTTAGGCCTTTTCCACATATTATCTGATTCTAACTGGGCTGTAGACTCAAGGCCCTTCCACACAGCTATATAAACCCATTTGTAATCTTATATTATCTGCTTTGAACTGAATTATCTTGAGTCCACACTGCCAGATATTTCACTTCAGTGTGCATTTTATCCAGCTATGTAGAAGGGGCCTCATACAATCCAGTTCTAAACAGATAATATAAGATTATATACAGTAGAGTCTTACTTATCCAACATAAACAGGCCAGCAGAACGTTGGATAAGTGAATATGTTGGATAATAAGAAGGGATTCAGAAAAAGCCTATTAAACATCAAATTACGTAATGATTATACAAATTAAGCACCAAACATCACAATCCAAGCATTCACAACACATGGACAACGTATAAATACTATACAATACTACACAGGGACATAGGCCCCCTCTATCCTCACCACTCTCACAGTACACAAACAACCAAATGCATACTCAACATAAAGACAACCATACAACAGACATTCAATACCACCACTATCTCAACAATTTCTCACCAACACCACCAGACAACGCCACAGCAACGCGTGGCCGGGCACAGCTAGTACACATAATAAAAGTGAAAACCTGTATGTGTGTATGTAGCACGGGTGTCTGCTCACACAGACAGCCTCCAGCATCCACAGAAAAGCTATAGTTCCCAGTGCTGAGGAGCCATGAAGTCACTCCCTCCCGGGACATTGCAGGTTACAGCGAGCACATCCCAGTGTTCCTTTCTCTCTCCATTTGTATGACTCCGCCCACTACCTCTTCCTTAACCCTTTCCTACCCTTTACTATGGTACACAGCAAACAGAGGCATTGATCACTAACTGAACATACTGGAGAAGTTTGGGGAGAAGTCACCATGATTTATAGGAGTTGTAGGCACTGGGATATATAGTTCACTTGCAATCTAAGAGCAACAACCAATGATGGACCTTGAACTAACTTGGCACACAGACCCCAACATACTGGTGAGGGTAATTAACCTTGACATCCAGGAGTTATAGTTCACCCATATTCAAAGAACACTGAACCCAGCAGATGATGGATCTGGACCACACTTGGAACTCAGATTCAACATGGCCAACTGGGAATACTGGTGGACTTTGGAGGTGATCAACCTTTATCTCTGGGAGTTATAGTCCATCTGTATTCCGTGAGTTCTCTGAACCCCACCAATGACGGATCTGAACCAAATTTAGCACACAGACCCAATGCTGCCAACTCGGGGTGATTGACCTTGGCACCAGAGAGTTATAGTTCATCCGTATTCAGAGAACACCGAATCCAGCAAGTGATGGAT
Source organism: Anolis carolinensis (assembly GCF_035594765.1). Classification (NCBI taxonomy): domain Eukaryota; kingdom Metazoa; phylum Chordata; class Lepidosauria; order Squamata; family Anolidae; genus Anolis; species Anolis carolinensis. Next base: position 5,681,340 of record NW_026943821.1, on the reverse strand, counting down.
CGAGACCAAATTTCGCACACAGACCCAATATGACCAACTGTGAATACTGACAGAGTTTTGGGAGGATTGGCCCAAGATTTATGGGAATTGTAGTTCACCCCCATCCTTATGTATTTTCTAATGGGAGCATTCATAAAAAAACAACAGGAAACACTGAGGGTTTTTTTCTCACACATGGCGTAACAAACTGGTATTACCTAACACTCAAAAACAAACAAGGCCCTTTTCAAAAAATCCATGCATTGCTGGGTACCCAAACTAATAATAATAATAATAATAATAATAATAATAATAATAATAATAATAAAAATCAGCTGATGACCCAAAATGCAGACTGTGCAAGGAAACAGACGAAACCATTGATCATCTCCTCAGCTGCTGTAAGAAAATCGCACAGACAGACTACAAACAGAGGCACAACTATGTGGGCCAAATGATTCATTGGAACTTATGCCTCAAGTACCACCTTCCAGCAGTAAAGAACTGGTGGGATCACAAACCTGCAAAAGTCTTGGAAAATGAGCTTGCAAAGATACTGTGGGACTTCTGAATCCAGACTGACAAAGTTCTGGAACACAACACACCAGACATCACAGTTGTGGAAAAGAAAAAGGTTTGGATCATTGATGTCGCCATCCCAGGTGACAGTCACATTGACGAAAAACAACAGGAAAAACTCAGCCGCTATCAGGACCTCAAGATTGAACTTCAAAGACTCTGGCAGAAACCAGTGCAGGTGGTCCCGGTGGTGATCGGCACACTGGGTGCCGTGCCAAAAGATCTCAGCCGGCATTTGGAAACAATAGACAGTGACAAAATTACGATCTGCCAACTGCAAAAGGCCACCCGACTGGGATCTGCACGCATCATCCGAAAATACATCACACAGTCCTAGACACTTGGGAAGTGTTCGAATTGTGATTTTGTGATACGAAATCCAGCATATCTATCTTGTTTGCTGTGTCATAATGATAATAATAATAATAATAATAATAATAATAATAATAATAATAATAAGATGGTAATGACACAGAGCACTAATGCACATTAAGGGCTTTCTTTAGCATGCTTTTGTGACTGGTTTCATGGAGAATTTGTAACAGCCTCTTCGGCTAAGATTTTATTTCCAAACTTTATTTCTCTACGTATTTGAATTACGAATTGTGAGCAACTAGGGTTGGTATTTAGCTATATTTAGCTATATGGACTATGCAATGACCGGCTATTCGGAAGCTAAATGAGCTGTCAGAGGCTGTCATATAATGTGTTCTGAAACTGCATTGTACGGTTCATAGAGACCCATAATGCAGTTTATTCTGGCTGCATTTGATGTAGATACAGTCAGAATTTTAAATAGAATTAAACACCTATTTCTACCTGGTCAAGTGGTTAGTCACGGCTTCCAAAATCACCCCAAATATATACATACCACTGCCAATATTTCAAACGTTGATAGTGATGTTGCCTTTTGTTCGCAGCAGCCCTGTTTGCCAACACTCAGAATGGTCTGAGCTTTATCTTTCTCCTCTTAATCTAATGGTTTCTCTGTGCCAAGCGACTGTTTGGCACAAAGAACAATTGGTTTATTCTCTTTGCGTCCCAAAGAGAGGGACGTGGGTGCCATGTAACCAAAACAGAGAAGGCAGTCCGGGCTGTTTGGGAAATCCAATCCAACTCTGAGTTGGCAGAAAGACACAATCCGATCCCTCCCGACAGATGACCATCCAGCCACTTTTGAATAATAGAATACTAGCATTGGAAGAGACCCCAAAGGCCATCCAGTCTAACCTCCAGTCAGAAAGGAAGACACAATCTGATCCCTCCTGACAGATGGCCATCCAGCCTCTGTTGAATCATAAAATACTAGCATTGGAAGGGACCCCCGAAGGACATCCAGTCCAACCCCCAGTCGGTAGGAAGCCTCAATCTGATCCCTCCTAACAGATGGCCATCCAGTCTTCATTGAAGAATAGAATACTAGCATTGGTAGCGACCCTAAAGGCCATCCATTCCTATCCCAGTCTGCCAGGCAGGAAGACACAATCCGATCCCTCCTAACAGATGGCCATCCAGTCTCTGTTGAAGAATAGAATCATAGAATCATAGAATAGTAGAGTTGGAAGAGACCTCATGGGCCATCCAGTCCAACCCCCTGCTAAGAAGCAGGAAATTGCATTCAAAGCACCCCTGACAGATGGCCATCCAGCCTCTGCTTAAAAGCCTCCAAAGAAGGAGCCTCCACCACGGCCCCGGGGAGAGAGTCCCACTGTCGAACAGCCCTTCTCACAGTGAGGAAGTTCTTCCTGATGTTCAGGTGGAATCTCCTTCCTTTCCTGTAGTTTGAAGCCATTGTTCCATTGCGTCCTAGTCTGCAGGGCAGCAGAAAACAAGCTCCCTCCCTCCTCCCTATGACTTCCCTTCACATATTTGTACATGGCTATCATGTCTCCTCTCAGCCTTCTCTTCTGCAGGCTAAACATGCCCAGCTCTTTAAGCCTCTCCTCATAGGGCTTGTTCTCCAGACCCTTGATCATTTTAGTTGCCCTCCTCTGGACGCTTTCCAGCTTGTCAACATCTCCCTTCATCTGTGGTGCCCAGAATTGGACACAGTGTGATTCCAGGTGTGGTCTGACCAAGGCAGAATAGAAAGAGGGGGAGCATAACTTCCCTGGATCTAGACGCTATTCCCCTATTGATGCAGGACAGAATCCCATTGGCTTTTTTAGCAGCCGCATCACATTGTTGGCTCATGTTTAACTTGTTGTCCACGAGGACTCCAAGGTCTTTTTCGCACACACTGTTGTCAAGCCAGGCGTCCCCCATTCTGTATCTTTGATTTCCATTTTTTCTGCCGAAGTGAAGTATCTTGCATTTGTCCCTGTTGAACTTCATTTTGTTAGTTTTGGCCCATCTCTCTAGTCTGTCAAGATCGTTTTGAATTCTGCTCCTGTCTTCTGGAGTGTTGGCTCTCCCTCCCAGTTTTGTGTCGTCTGCAAACTTGATGATCGTGCCTTCTAACCCTTCGTCTAAATCGTTAATAAAGATGTTGAACAGAACCGGGCCCAGGACGGAGCCCTGCGGCACTCCACTTGTCACTTCTTTCCATGATGAAGACGACGCATTGGTGAGCACCCTTTGGGTTCGTTCGCTTAGCCAATTACAGATCCACCTAACCGTAGTTTTGTCTAGCCCACATTTTACTAGTTTGTTTGCCAGAAGGTCGTGGGGGACTTTGTCGAAGGCCTTACTGAAATCTAGATATGCTACATCCACGGCATTCCCTGTATCGACCCAACTCGTAACTCTATCGAAAAAAGAGATCAGATTAGTCTGGCATGACTTGTTTTTGGTAAATCCGTGTTGACTATTAGCAATGACCGCATTTGTTTCTAAGTGTTCGCAGACCACTTCCTTAATGATCTTTTCCAGAATTTTGCCTGGTATTGATGTGAGGCTGACCGGACGGTAATTGTTTGGGTCGTTCTTTTTTCCCTTCTTGAAGATAGGGACCACATTCGCCCTCCTCCAATCTGATGGGACTTCTCCCGTTCTCCAAGAACTCTCGAAGATAATTGCCAGTGGTTCTGAAATAACTTCCGCTAGTTCCTTCAGTACTCTTGGGTGTAGCTGATCTGGCCCTGGGGACTTGAATTCGTTTAGAGAGGCCAAGTGTTCCTGGACAACTTGTTTCCCTATTTGGGGTTGGATTTCCCCCAATCCTTCGTCCATTCCGTGTTGCTGAGGTTGAAGATGGCTTTCTTTTTGTGAGAAGACCGAGGCAAAGAAGGCATTAAGTAGTTCTGCCTTGGAAGCATTGGAAGCGACCCCAGTCTGCCAGGCAGGAAGACACAATCCGATCCCTCCTAACAGATGGCCATCCAGCCTCCGTTGAATAATAGAATACTAGCATTGGAAGCGACCCCAAAGGCCATCCATTCCTATCCCATTCTGCCAGGCAGGAAGGCACAATCCGATCCCTCCTAACAGATGGCCATCCAGTCTCTGTTGTAGAATAGAATACTAGCATTGGAAGCGACCCCAGTCTGCCAGGCAGAAAGACACAATCCGATCCCTCCTAACAGATGGCCATCCAGTCTCCACTGAATCATAGAATACTAGCATTGGAAGCGACCCCATAGGCCATCCAGTCCAACCCCCAGGAAGACACGATCCGATCCCTCCCGACAGATATTCATCCAGCCTCTGTTGAATCACAGAGTACCAGCATTGGAAGAGACCCCAAAGGCCATCCATTCCAACCCCTAGTTGGCAGGGTCACAATCCGATCCTTCCTGACAGATAGCCAAAACGTCCAGAAAAAGTCACTCCACTGGCTACTATCGCAGAATAGATGTTTATGCGTTGTAATATGAACATGGACTCTGCAAAACTACTGCATATATTCGAGTATAAGCCGACCCGAATATAAGCCGAGGCATCTAATTTTACCACAAAAAAACTGGGAAAACATTGAGTATAAGCCGAGGGTGATAAATTTCAGAAATAAAAATAAATACCAATAAAATTACATTAATTGAGGCATCAGTAGGTTAAATGTTTTTGAATATTTACATAAAGCTCAAATTTAAGATAAGACTGTCCAACTCTGATCCAATCATTATTCTCATCTTCTTCAATGTAAATGTGCTTATGTATCCTTTTAATAATAATAGAGTAAAATAATACATGTAATAATAATAATAATAATAATAAATAATAATACAGGAAAATAATACAAGTAATAATAAATAGAGTAAAATAATAAATGCAATAATAATAATAAGATCAGAGTGAAATACAGTAGAGTCTCACTTATCCAAGCTAAATGGGTCGGCAGAAGCTTGGATAAGCGAATATCTTGGATAATAAGGAGGGATTAAGGAAAAGCCTATTAATCATCAAATTAGGTTTTGATTTTACAAATTAAGCAACAAAACATCATGTTTTACAACAAATTTGACAGAAAAAGCAGTTCAATACGCAGTAATGTTATGTTGTAATTACTGTATTTACGAATTTAGCACCAAAATATCACGATATATTGAAAATATTGACTACAAAAATGGCTTGGATAATCCAAAAACTTGGATAAGCAAGGCTTGGGTAAGTGAGACTCTACTGTAATAATAATAAAAATAAAATAAATGTAATAGTAGCAACAATAATAGAGAAAAATAATAAATGTAATAATACCAATAATAATAGAGAAAAATAATAAATGTACCATATATTCTTGAGTATAAGCTGACCCAAATGTAAGCCAACCAGGACCCTCACCCGAGTATAAGCCGAGGGGGGCTTTTTCAGTCTTAAAAAGAGGGCGGAAAAACTAGGCTTATATTCGAGTATATACAGTAAGTGGTAACTAAGTAGTACCAGGCGGTAATATACTCTGGGTGCATCTACACTAAACTCTGGGTGCATCTACATGCAATTTGACATCACTTTAATTGCCATGGCTTAGTGCTATGGAATGCTGAGAGTTGTAGTTTGCCACAGTCCTTAGCCATTTCTGCCAAAGGGTGCATTTACAACTGCAGAATTAATGCAATTTGACATCACTTTCGCTGCCATGGCTCAATGCTATGGGATCCTGGAAGTTATAGTTTTCCAAGATTCTTAGCCATCTCTACCAAAATGTGCATTTACAACTGCAGAATTAATGCAATTTGGCATCACTTTAGTTGTGATGGCTCTATGCGATGAAATCCTGGGAGTTGTACTTTTCCAAGGTCCTTAGCCATCTCTACCAAAGAGTGCATCAACTGTAAAATTATAATAATAACATTCTATGGAATCTTGAGCTGTAGTTTTACAAGGCCTTGAGCCTCCTCTGCCCAAAGAGTGCTGCTGCCTCTGCAAACTACAAACTCCCAGCATCCTTAACACCTCTACCACATAATTTAGTAAATACAGTAGAGTCTCACTTATCCAACACTCGCTTATCCAACGTTCTGGATTATCCAACGCATTTTTGTAGTCAGTGTTTTCAATACATCGTGATATTTTGGTGCTAAATTCGTAAATACAGTAATTACTACATTGCATTACTGCGTATTGAACTACTTTTTGTAACTTATTGTATAACATGATGGGTTTTTTTTCAGTCTTAAAAAAGGGCTGAAAAACTAGGCTTATACTTGAGTGTATTCAGTTTGGTTTTGTGCATTTGTAAAGACCTAAGTCCCAAGCAGAATGCTAGTCTTGGAATGCTGGGTTCAAATCCTCACTCAGCAACAACAACAACAACAACAACATCAACAACAAGAAGACGCAAGCTGAAAGCAGATCTCTCAGGCCTTCCTGCCCATAATATAATCAAACCACGTCCAAATCCCAGCTGGAGTTTTAATGACTTTGCACCTGGGATGTTATCTTGGAGGCAACGCTCGGTCCTTGACGGTAAAGCATACCAGGGATGATCCCACCACGTTTTTATGACTGTGGGTTTAATGAGGTTGCGGAATAATTGCAAACAACAATAACAATCTGATGGCACGGATTCAAGTTTGCAGGCTCAGGGAATAGGTCTAGTCAGGCATGGGCCAACTTCGGCCCTCCCTCCAGGTGTTTTGGACTTCAACTCCCACAATTCCTAACAGCTGGTAGGCTGTTAGGAATTGTGGGAGTTGAAGTCCAAAACACCTGGAGGGAGGGCCGAAGTTGGCCCATGCCTGCCATAAAGCAAAAGCAGCATGATACAAAATTTGTAATTTCCCGGGACAATAAAAAAATAAAGCACACACATGGGCTTGCTTTGCAGGTGCGGCTTTGTGTATTTACCCGTTGTATCTTCACGGTCAATATTTGGACGAGCCACTTGCCTTTCTTGAAAAGTGGCATCTTTCGTGCCACCCGGACTCCATCTGCACTGCCATATAATGCAGTTTGGGATTTTTACAAGGTAGATTTTTACCATGCAGTCGCGTGCAATTAACTCTCTGTGCTGTTTTTGTTTGCAACTATGATCGGAGTCTGGAAGCTGCCCGCATTGCAAGCCAAGCATAACCACATACTTGGAACCTGCCCGGCTCTGGTTTATATAAGCCGCGCCAATGGCTCATTAAATTTAATCCAACGGTCATCATTCTCCCTTGCAGTGTTATTGCAATGAAGTCCGTGCAGATAGCAGAAGCCACTTTCAAAAGCGAGCGTTTAAAAAGCCATCTGGGCTTTGTAATTCGAATCCACTGAATGCACATTTGAATCCATTAGTCAAATTTTTTTGCAGCTGGATCTACACTGCTATATAATGCAGTTTGGAACGGCATTATATGGTCAGTGTAAACCCATATAATGCAGTTGAACTTCATTGAGTGTAGACCCATATAAAGCAGCTGAATTTCATTGAGTGTAGACCCAAATAATGCAGTTGAACTTCATTAAACGTCATTGAGGGTAGACCCATATAATACAGTTGAACTTCATTGAGTGTACACCCATATTATGCAGTTGAACTTCATTGAGTGTAGACCCATATAATGCAGTTGAACTTCATTGAGTGTACACCCATATTATGCAATTTAACTTCATTTAACTTCATTGAGAGTAGACCTATATAATGTAGTTGGATGAACTTCATTGAGTGTAGACTCATGAAATGCAGTTGAACTTCACTGAGTGTGTAGACTCACATAATGCAGATAAACTTCATTGAGTGTAGACTAATATTATGCAGTTGAACTTCATTGAGTGTAGACCCATATAATGCAGTTGAACTTCATTGAGTGTAGACCCATATAATGCAGTTGAACTTCATTGAGTGTAGACCCATATAATGCAGCTGAACTTCACTGAACTTTATTGAGTGTAGTTCCATATAATGGAGCTGAACTTCATTGAGTGTAGACCCATTTAATGCAGTTGAACTTCATTGAGAGTAGACCCATATAATGCAGTTGAATTTCATTGAGTGTAGACCCATATAATGCAGTTGAACTTCACTGAACTTTATTGAGTGTAGTTCCATATAATGGAGCTGAACTTCACTGAGTGTACGCCCATATAATGCAGTTGAACTTCATTGAGTGTAGACCCATATAATGCAGTTGAACTTCACTGAGTGTACACCCATATAATGCAGTTGAACTTCATTGAGAGTAGACCCATATAAAGCAATTGGATAATGGTGTCGCTCCACTGGGCAAAACAACAAAACTAAAGGCCCCACAACCTAGAAAATTGACAACACAATCCCTAATCCATGTCTCTACGTTCTTACAAACAAATGTAATGTGCATAATTAGGACCAAGTGAACAACAAAACCACTGGGCCAAATCACATCAAACTTGGCCACAACACTTACCACTTTCCAAGGAGTGACCTTGCAGCTTCAAAGCTTGGCTGCTTCATACCTAGGGCACTCTCAGGTGCGCATCAATGCACCTCCGAGGGCATCATCCCACCTGCAAATAGCGCAGCAGGCCATATGGGAGAGCGCTCTGGCAATTTAGAAAGCTGTTTGCTCCTGTGCAAACAACCCAGCCTAAAGCAATTTCGAGGACAAATGGCGGAACCATCCCTGGACAGTGACATCCACACCACCCTCTTGCACACAACACAGTAAGTTTAAAAATTAATGTGTTCACCTGGCATGACCTTGAATAGGAAATGTAAGACAAGGCATTCCCTGTTTATTGAATCTTGAAGCTAGTAATGTGTTATTCTTTGTGTCTCAGTGGCTGCTTTTGCGTCTCATTCACGAGATAAAAATGGGATAACAACAACAACAATAATTTGAGTCTCATTTGGGAGAGATAAAGCAGGGTATACATAAATATAATGATGATGACGACGACGATGATTAAATGCAATTAAATGAACAATTCCAGAGGTTAGCCAGAAGAGATAAGGAACTACAGTAGAGTCTCACTTATCCAACATAAACTGGCCGGCAGAATGTTGGATAAGCGAATATGTTGGATAATAAGGAGGCATTAAGGAAAAGCCTATTAAACATCAAATTAGGTTATGATTTTACAAATGAAGCACCAAAACATCATGTTAGACAACAAATTTGACAGAGAAAGTAGTTCAATACGCAGTAATGCTATGTAGTAATTACTGTATTTACGAATTTAGTACAAAATATCATGATATATTGAAAACATTGACTACAAAAATGTGTTGGATAATCCAGAACGTTGGATAAGCGAGTGTTGGATAAGTGAGAATCTACTGTATATTTAAACAAGCAAAGCATGGAAGCGGAAGAAGACAACAGAATAGGAAGGACAAGAAACCTCTTCCAGAAAATTAGAAACATCGGAGGTAAATTTCAGGCAAAAAATGGGCATGATCAGAATCAAAGATGGCAATGGGATTTTTCTGGCCCACCCTTCCTTCCTTCTTTTCTTTTCTTTTCTTTTCTTTTCTTTCTTGATGGCCACTCCTTGGAAAGTGATAAGTATTGTGGCCAAATTTGGTGTGATTTGACCAAGTGGTTTTGTTGTTAACTCAGTCCTAATTATGCACATTATATTTTTTATAAATATACTAGCTGTGCCCGGCCACGCGTTGCTGTGGCGAAGTCTGGTGGTATGGGAAATAAAATATTGAGGAATTGGTGGTAGTTAAGGTAAAGGGTAAAGGTTTTATCCTGACATTAAGTCCATTATAAATGGATTATATAGCTGTGTGGAAGGGCCTTGAGTCTACACTGCCATATAATCCAGTTAAAATCAGATAATCTATATTTTATAGGCAGTGTGGAAGAGGCCTAAGTGAGACCTAACTCTGCCTGTCCCCTGGGCTGAGTGGGTTGCTAGGAGACCAAGTGGGCGGAGCTTAGCCTTCTAACTGGCAGCAATTGGATTAAAAAAAATTCTTCCTCTCCCTCTAATTAGGACTTTATTTTTCTTTTCTTTTTGTTGTATGAACGTAGAGGCATGGATGAGGGGTTGTGCTGCCAAGTTTAATGTTTCTGGGATGTGTAGTTTTGTTGTTTTGTCCTAGGCCGAAATTTCATTACCCTTTTATATATATAGACTAGCTGTGCCCGGCCACGCGTTGCTGTGGCGAAGTATGGTGGTATGGGAGATAAAGTATTGAGGAATTGGTGGTAGTTAAGGTAAAGGGTAAAGGTTTTCTCCTGACATTAAGTCCAGTTGTGTCCGACTGCACACTGAAGTGGATTATATGGCAGTGTGGAGTCAAGATAATCCAGTTCAAAGCAGATAATATAAGATTATAAATAGGTTATATAGCTGTGTGGAAGGGCCTTGAGTCTACACTGCCATATAATCCAGTTCAAATCTGCTAATGTGTATTTTATAGGCAGTGGGGAAGAGGCCTAAGTGAGGCCTAACTCTGCCTGTCCCGTGGGCTGAGTGGGTTGTTAGGAGACCAAGTGGGCGGAGCTTAGCCTTCTAACTGGCAGCAATTGGATAAAAACAATTCTTCCTCTCCCTCTAATGAGGACTTTATTTTTCTTTTCTTTTTGTTGTATGAACATGGAGGCATGGATGAGGGGTTGTGCTGCCAAGTTTAGTGTTTCTGGGATGTGTAGTTTTGTTGTTTTGTCCTAGGCCGAAATTTCATTACCCTTTTATATATATAGATATAGATAGATTATATTGTCAACGTAAACACTAAACATATATTGCAGTTTCAAACTGTATTATATGGCAGTGTAGGTCCAGAGTTTGTATATTCCTGGATGGTAAGGGGCTGGACTTGCTGACCTTCGGGGGTCCCTTCGAACTCTGTGCCTTTGGTTTTAAGATCAGCTTTGCATCCAGTTTCCCTTCCGGTCCTATTAGATAAAGGCCTTCCATCCCATACAAAAGAATGACATTATGCCATTCACTTCCTAATATGTCCCAGAGTAACTGTGTCATGCAAACCCAGATGCCAGATTTCAGAATAGGATGTTCCCCAGAATAGGATGTTTGAGGTACATTGCCTTCATTGGGCATAATGATGCATCCTTATTCATCGAGATGAGGCATCATTAAACATCATCGTCAACAACAAACAAACAAACCAAGACGAGATATTGTCCTGGCTGTCAAATATTGTCATGTATGATTCATATCATTATTTCATATGACATCGCTTAAGAGCATCCTCGTGCCATTTGAACAAGGGACACTTGGGATTTGTAGTTTGATGAAAGACTATAGACTTCTTTCAGAGAATTGCAAGTCCCAGGATTGCATTGGATGCAGTCAAGGTAATTATGATGGATATAGAAATATTCCAACGCCTGGGGAAAAAACTCCAAAGTCTGATCCCACTTCAGTAATAATAATAATAGTAATAATAATAATAAAAGATCTCAGCCGGCATTTGGAAACAATAGACATTGACAAAATTATGATCTGTCAACTGCAAAAGGCCACCCTACTGGGATCTGCATGCATCATCCGAAAATACATCACACCATCCTAGACACTTGGGAAGTGTCTGACTTGTGATTTTGTGAAACAAAATTCAGCATATTTATCTTGTTTGCTGTGTCATACAATATAATAATAGTAATAGTAATAATAATATAATATAGTAATAATAATAATAATAATAATAGACGAAATCCTGCATATATATCTTGTTTGTTTGCTGTGTTATAGTAATAATAATAATAATAATAATAAAAATAATAATAATAATAATAATAATAATAATTGTATTTCTTACCACTCTTCGTGGCTCGAGGCAGGTTACAGCTCAAGACCTTGCAAAACTACCATTCCCAGGATCCCATGGCTTTGAGCCATGATGGGTAAACAAAACACACCAAATAATCAATAACCAGAGGCTTGCTAGGATAAATAATAATAATAATAATAATAATAATAATAATAATAATAATAATAATAATAAAGATCAGGTGGCAGAGGACTCTTACAAGTAAAACAAGCAGTCAAAGAAGAAGAACATGCCCTGGCAGAATATGCAAAGCAAAGTGAAGAACCTGCTTTGATTGAAGTCAAAAATCAGAAACTCTTCAAAGCACAGCAGACAAAAAACCAGTACAAGAAAAACGCACTACAAACTAGAGCTGACAGCTGGCATGACAAACCATTGCATGGAAAGTTCCTTGACAAAATTGAAGGAAAAGCTGATAAGGAGAAGACCTGGCTCTGGCTCACGAATGGGACCCTGAAGAAGGAGACAGAAGGCCTGATCCTTGCAGCCCAGGAGCAAGACAACAGAACAAAGGCAAACAAGGCTAAGATCGAAAAATCAGCTGATGACCCAAAATGCAGACTGTGCAAGGAAACCGACAAAACCATTGATCATATCCTCAGCTGCTGTAGGAAAATCGCACAGACAGACTACAAACAGAGGCACAACCATGTGGCCCAAATGATTCATTGGAACTTATGCCTCAAGTCCCACCTCCCAGCAGAAAAGAACTGGTGGGATCACAAACCTGCAAAAGTATTGGAAAATGAGCACGCAAAGATACCGTGGGAATTCCGAATCCAGACTGACAAAGTTCTGGAACACAACACACCAGACATCACCGTTGTGGAAAAGAACAAGGTTTGGATCATTGATGTCGCCATCCCAGGTGACAGTCGCATTGACGAAAAACAACAGGAAAAACTCAGCCGCTGTCAGGACCTCAAGATTGAACTTCAAAGACTCTGGCAGAAACCAGTGCAGGTGGTCCCGGTGGTGATGGGCACATTGGGTGCCGTGCCAAAAGATCTCAGCCGGCATTTGGAAACAATAGATATTGACAAAATTACGATCTGCTAACTGCAAAAGGCCACCCTGCTGGGATCTGCGCGCATCATCCGAAAATACATCACACAGTCCTAGACACTTGGGAAGTGTTCGACTTGCGATTTTGTGATATGAAATCCAGCATGTCTATCTTGTTTGCTGTGTCATAAAATAATAATAATAATAATAATAATAATAATAATAATAATAATAATATATTTTTTCCCGTGTCAGAAGCAACCTGAGTAGCTTCTGGAGTGAGAGAATTGGCCGTTTGCAAGGACGTTGCCCAGGGGATGCCCGGATGTTTTGATGTTTTTACCATCCTTGTGGGAGGCTTCTCTCATGTCCCCGCATGGAGCTGGAGCTGATAGAGGGAGCTCATCCATGCTCTCCCCGGGTGGGATTCGAACCTGGCAGCCTTCAGGTCAGCAACCCAACCTTCAAGTCACAAGGCTTTTATCCCCTTGGCCACCGGAGGCTCCAATAATAATAATAATAATAATAATAATAATAATAATAATAATAATAATAATTTTATTTCTTACCACTCTTTGTGGCTCGAGGCAGGTTACAGCTCAAGACCTTGCAAAACTACCATTCCCAGGATCCCATGGCTTTGAGTCATGATGGGTAAACAAAACACACCAAATAATCAATAACCAGAGGCTTGCTAGGATAAATAATAACAACAACAACAACAACAACAACAACTGCAAAAGGCCACCCTTCTGGGATCTGCACGCATCATCCGAAAATACATCACACAGTCCTAGACACTTGGGAAGTGTTCAACTTGTGATTTTGTGATACGAAATCCAGCATATCTATCTTGTTTGCTGTGTCATACAATAATAATGATGATGATGATGATGAACCTGCCTTGGAAGGACGTAACGAAGGATGCATCTGTACTATAGAATTAGTGCAGTTTGCCACCCCACTTCAATGGCTCAATGCAACGGAATCTTGTGAGTTGTAGTTCTACAAGATCTTCAGCCTTCTCTCTCAATTAGTGTTGTTGCGTTTACTGCATGTGATGTTATTGGGATTCTTGGGAGTTGTAGTTCAATGAGGTACCAACACTCCTGGGTGGAGAAGGCCTTGGAAAACTATAACTCCCAGGACCCCACAGCATTGAGCTATGGCAGTTCAAGCAGAGCCAAACTGCACTGATTCTAGAATAGATGCATTGTGCAGATGCTGCTCCTCCTTAGCCAGCCTGGGCTCCTTATCCTTTCCTTGCTCTGCCCAGGTGTGCTTGGCATCACCTGTTTCAACAAAGCCCTTCCCAGGTGAGTTATCACTCCCACTGCTTTTCGGTTGCCATGGCAAGGCAAAACAATCTGGCCATAATTCTGTTTTTGGCCAGATACCCATCCATCCGCACACAATGTAGGGTTGGAATGCCTTAGCATTCCATTGGAGATTCTGCTCCCTGTTTTTTATTATTATTATTATTATTATTATTATTATTATTATTATTATTATTATTATTATTATTTTATTATGACACAGCAAACACGATAGATATGCTGGATTTCGTATCACAAAATCACAAGTCGAACACTTCCCAAGTGTCTAGGACTGTGTGATGTATTTTGGGATGATGCGTGCAGATCCCAGGAGGGTGGCCTTTTGCAGTTGGCAGATCATTATTATTATTATTAATAATAATAATAATAATAATAATAATAATAATAACAACTGAAATGATCAGCAAACGAGTGCAAAAAGTCAAGAACTGGACATCGCCTGGTAGTGATCAACTTCATGGATTTTGGCTCAAACATCTGATTAGTTTACATGGAAAAATGGCCCAACAATTCAATGAGATGCTGCAGAAAGGAAGTATCAGTGAATGGCTAACAACTGGAAGAACTTACCTGATACAAAAGGATCCAACAAAAGGAGCAGCACCAGGAAACTACAGGCCAATAACGTGTCTGCCCACTATGTTTAAACTACTGACTGGCATCATAGCTGACAGAATTCAAGACTATCTTGAAGAAAAAAACATCTTGCCAGATGAACAGAAAGGCAACAAACGGAAAAGCAGGGGCACAAAAGACCAGTTATTGATTGACAAAATGATTCTGGAGAACTGTAAAAGCCGAAAAGCTAATCTTCACATGACGTGGATTGACTACAAAAAGGCCTTTGACTCACTCCCACACAGCTGGATCATCAAGTGCCTGGACGCCATCGGGATTAGTAAAAACGTTGGCACCTTCATTGAAAACATGATGGAGCACTGGAAAACTGAACTGTTTGTTGGAAATGAAAGCTATGGACTTGTCAACATCAGGAGAGGAATTTTCCAGGGAGACTCATTGTCCCCTCTGCTTTTCATTATTGCCATGATCCCTCTGTCAACAATCTTACAAAAAACAAATCTCGGCTATCAAACATCTAAGAATTCTCACAAAATTTCGCATCTGATGTACATGGATGACCTGAAACTGTATGGGAA
This sequence comes from Anolis carolinensis, assembly GCF_035594765.1. Classification (NCBI taxonomy): domain Eukaryota; kingdom Metazoa; phylum Chordata; class Lepidosauria; order Squamata; family Anolidae; genus Anolis; species Anolis carolinensis. The sequence goes on along the minus strand of NW_026943821.1, from coordinate 5,666,191 downwards.
AACGGAAACTGAAATCCAGTCTCTGACTAACACTGTCCGAATTTTTAGCACTGATATCAACATGGAGTTTGGTTTGGACAAATGTTCGACAGTGGCATTGAAGAAGGGAAAAATCATTGAAAGTGAGGGCATAAATATGCCCAATGGCCAAACAATAAAGTGTCACCAGCCAGAGGCCTATAAATATCTGGGCATACTACAGCTGGACAACATCAAGCATGAACATGTGAAAACTGTGGTCAGTAAAGAATACACACAAAGGGTCAGAAAAATTCTCAAAAGCAAGCTCAATGGAGGCAACACCATCAAGGCCATAAACACCTGGGCCATACCTGTCATAAGATATACTGCTGGTATCATAAACTGGACACAGATGGAACTGGATAATTTGGACAGAAAAACAAGAAAACTCATGACCATTCATCATTCCCTGCACCCTTGCAGTGATGTTGACCGGCTATATCTGCCTAGAAGATCAGGGGGCAGAGGACTCTTACAAGTAAAACAAGCAGTCAAAGAAGAAGAACATGCCCTGGCAGAATATGGAAAGCAAAGTGAAGAACCTGCTTTGATTGAAGTCAAAAATCAGAAACTCCTCAAAGCACAGCAGACAAAAAACCAGTACAAGAAAGCCATACTACAAACTAGAGCTGACAGCTGGCACAACAAAACATTGCATGGAAAGTTCCTTGACAAAATTGAAGGAAAAGCTGATCAGGAGAAGACCTGGCTCTGGCTCACGAATGGGACCCTGAAGAAGGAGACAGAAGGCCTGATCCTTGCAGCCCAGGAGCAAGACATCAGGACAAAGACAATGAAGGCCAAGATCGAAAAATCAGCTGATGACCCAAAATGCAGACTCTGCAAGGAAACTGATGAAACCATTGATCATATCCTCAGCTGCTGTAAGAAAATTGCACAGATAGACTACAAACAGAGGCACAACTACGTGGCCCAAATGATTCATTGGAACTTATGCCTCAAGTACCACCTCCCAGCAGCAAAGAACTGGTGGGATCACAAACCTGCAAAAGTATTGGAAAATGAGCACGCAAAGATACTGTGGGACTTCCGAATCCAGACTGACAAAGTTCTGGAACACAACACACCAGACATCACAGTTGTGGAAAAGAAAAAGGTTTGGATCATTGATGTCGCCATCCCAGGTGACAGTCGCATTGACGAAAAACAACAGGAAAAACTCAGCCGCTGTCAGGACCTCAAGATTGAACTTCAAAGACTCTGGCAGAAACCAGTGCAGGTGGTCCCGGTGGTGATGGGCACATTGGGTGCCGTGCCAAAAGATCTCAGCCAGCATTTGGAAACAATAGACATTGACAAAATTACGATCTGCCAACTGCAAAAGGCCACCCTGCTGGGATCTGCACGCATCATCCGAAAATACATCACACAGTCCTAGACACTTGGGAAGTGTTCGACTTGTGATTTTGTGATATGAAATCCAGCATATCTATCTTGTTTGCTGTGTCATAATAAAATAATAATAATAATAATAATAATAATAATAATAATAATAATAATATCCCGCTTTATCTCTCCTGAAGGAGACTCAAAGCAGCTGCCGAGGAGTGAAGCCTCTTTATATATGTGTGTGTGTTTATGTGTATATGTCATGTGTATGTATATACCGAGGGATTATCGTATATACTCGAGTATAAGCCGACCCGAATACAAGCCGAGGCACCTAATTTTACCACAAAAAACTGGGAAAACATTGACTCCAGTATAAGCCGAGATACCAATAAAATTACCGTATATACTCGAGTATAAGCCGACCCGAATACAAGCCGAGGCACCTAATTTTACCACAAAAAACTGGGAAAACATTGACTCCAGTATAAGCCAGTATTATTTCAGAAATAAAAACAGATACCAATAAAATTACACTAATTGAAGCATCGGTAGGTTAAATGTTTTTGAATATTTACATAAAGCTTTAATTTAAGATAAGATTGTCCGACTCTGATTAAATCATTATTGTGAACTTCTTCAAAGTAAATGTGCTTATGTATCCTTTTAATAATAATAGAGTAAAATATGACTGAGGATTACTGAGGATGGTGCAATATCGCTGCCTTGCAGCGTTTTAATTTTTGTATACTTTTTATTATGTTTTAATTGTTTTGTTTTATAGTATATTTGTTGCTGGCCCTCGTGGCAGAATGTAAGCCGCTCTGAGTCCCCTCGGGGAGAAGGGCGGGGTATAAATGCATGTAATAAATAATAAATAATACATGTAATAATAATAAATACAGGAAAAATACATGTAATAATAAATAGAGTAAAATAATAAATGCAATAATAAAAATACAGTAGAGTCTCACTAATCCAAGCCTCGCTTATCCAAGTTTCTGGATTGTCCAAGCCATTTTTGTAGTTAATGTTTTCAATATATCGTGATATTTTGGTGCTAAATTCGTAAATACAGTAATTACAACATAACATTACTGCATATTGAACTACTTTTTCTGTGAAATTTGTTGTATAACATGAAGTTTTGGTGCTTAATTTGTAAAATCATAACCTAATTTGATGTTTAATAGGCTTTTCCTTAATCCTTCCTTATTGTCCAAGATATTCGCTTATCCAAGCTTCTGCCGGCCCGTTTAGCTTGGATAAATGAGACTCTACTGTAATAATAACAAGATCAGAGTGAAATAATAAATGTATTATTTTTATTTTTATTATTATTATTAATAATAATAATAATAATAGAGTAAAATTAATGTAATAGTAGCAACAATAATAGAGAAAAATAATAAATGTAGCATATATTCTTGAGTATAAGCTGACCCAAATATAAGCCAACCAGGACCCTCACCTGAGTATAAGCCGAGGGGGGCTTTTTCAGTCTTAAAAAGAGGGCTGAAAAACTAGGCTTATACTCGAGTATATACAATACTTTTCAAAATGCATCTTACTGATCAATTGCAAGATCACCTTGATTTGGGGGAGTTGTAGTTCACCTACATCCAGAGAGCACTGTGAACTCAAACCTAGATGGATCTGGACCAAACTTGGCACACAGACCTGATATGCAAAAATTTGATTACTGGAGGGCTTTAGGGGGAACTGACCTTCCTTTCTGGGAGTTGTAGTTCACCCACAACCAGAGAAACTGTGGCCTCCACCAATGATGGACCTGGACCACACAGAACCCCCTTGACGAACCCAACCTACTGGAGGGGTTTGAGGGGGCTGACTCACCATAGTGGGAGTTGTAGTTCACCCTGTAGCCAGAGAGTGCACTGAACCCCATCTATGATGCATCCAGACTAGAGCAAACTTACCCAACATAACAAACTTGACGTACTGATGGAGTTTTTCAGGGTTAACCTGGCATGATGTGAGTTGTAGTTCACCCACAACCTTATGCATTTTGTACAATTAAAAAATTGACCTTTTCAGATAACCCGGGAAACGGTGGGTACACAAACTAGTGTGTGTGTGTGTGTGTGTGTGTGTATACTAGCTGTGGCCAGCCACACGTAGCTGTGGCGAAGTATGGTGGTATGAGAAATAAAGTATTGAGGAATTGGTGGTAGTTAATGTAAATGGTAAAGGCTTTCCCCTGACATTAAGTCCATTATAAATGGGTTATATAGCTGTGTGGAAGGGCCTTGAGTCTACACTGCCATATAATCCAGTTCAAATCAGATAATCTGTATTTTATAGGCAGTGTGGAAGAGGCCTAAGTGAGGCCTAACTCTGCCTGTCCCCTGGGCTGAGTGGATTGCTAGGAGACCAAGTGGCGGAGCTTAGCCTTCTAACTGGCAGCAATTGGATAAAAACAATTCTTCCTCCCTCTAATTAGGACTTCCTTTTTCTTTTCTTTTTGTTGTATATTCTTTTCTTTTTATTGTTATAATTGTATTATTTTACTTTGTTTAAATAATGTGTATTATGTTGTTATGTAATGTTTGTGTTGCTTTTATGACTGTAAACCGCCCGGAGTCCCATCCGGGAGATAGGGCGGTATATAAATAAAGTTTTATTATTGTATGAACATAGAGGCATGGATGAGGGGTTGTGCTGCCAAGTTTAATGTTTCTGGGATGTGTAGTTTTGTTGTTTTGTCCTAGGCCGAAATTTCATTACCCTTTTATATATATAGATACTAGCTGTACCCTGCCACGTGTTGCTGTGGCGAAGTATGGTGGTATGGGAGATAAAGTATTGAGGAATTGGTGGTAGTTAAGGTAAAGGGTAAAGGTTTTCTCCTGACATTAAGTCCAGTTGTGTCCGACTGCACACTGAAGTGGATTATATGGCAGTGTGGAGTCAAGATAATCCAGTTCAAAGCAGATAATATAAGATTATAAATGGGTTATATAGCTGTGTGGAAGGGCCTTGAGTCTACACTGCCATATAATCCAGTTCAAATCTGATAATTTGTATTTTATAGGCAGTGTGGCTTAAGTGAGGCCTAACTCTGCCTGTCCCCTGGGCTGAGTGGGTTGCTAGGAGGCCAAGTGAGCAGAGCTTAGCCTTTTAACTGGCAGCAATTGGATAAAAACAATTATTCCTCTCCCTCTAATTAGGACTTTATTTTTCTTTTCTTTTTGTTGGATGAACGTAGAGGCATGGATGAGGGGATGTGCTGCCAAGTTTAGTGTTTCTGGGATGTGTAGTTTTGTTGTTTTGTCCTAGGCCTAAATTTCATTACCCTTTTATATATATAGATATACAGTAGAGTCTGACTTATTCAAGCCTCGCTTATCCAAGCCTCTGGATAATCCAAGCCATTTTTGTAGTCAATGTTTTCAATATATCGTGATATTTTGGTGCTAAATTCGTAAATACAGTAATTACAACATAACATTACTGCATATTGAACTACTTTTTCTGTCAAATGTGTTGTATAACATGATGTTTTGGTGCTTAATTTGTAAAATCATAACCTAATTTGATGTTTAACAGGCTTTTCCTTAATCCCTCCTTATTATCCAAGATATTCACTTATCCAAGCTTCTGCCGGCCCGTTTAGCTTGGATAAGTGAGACTCTACTGTATATATATATCAGCCATCAGATATAAACAGTGGGAAAATAACAATTGCTTATCCGACTACAATAAGTGACTGTTGTTATCACCGTTCCTTTGTTCGTCTCTCAAAGCTTTTTGCGCATCTTGCAGATGAGTAAAGTGATTATTTGCAAATAGGAAACGGAAGAGCCTTCCTAACTAGGTCACATCAATGCTCTCTTCTCGGATAGCGATCAAACCCTTGGAGATTAAGGCCGATTCCGAAATTGCTTCCTCTTGTCTAATTGGGTTTGCGGCCTCTCCAAAAACATCTCAGTGCGCAATATTTTTTTGTCCAATGCGCACAGCATTTCCTGCGATGACAGCCTGGGTTCGAAAGGTGATTCACGGCTTCCGGCCCGAGAAGTCGCCATTTGTTTGTAAATTGAGCCAACTTGCAGATTTTTCAGATTTCATCTCCAGGAGAGAGAAAGAGATGCTGAGATGGAGTGCTTGTGGCACACGTCCTTTTTTCCCCTCCACTGTAATTGGGGACTCATTCTGCATACGTTTTCATCTGGTTGACTTACATTTTGAAAAGTACTGTATATACTCGATTATAAGCCTAGTTTTTCAGCCCTCTTTTTAAGACCGAAAAAGCCCCCCTCGGCTTATACTCGGGTGAGGGTCCTGGTTGGCTTATATTTGGGTCAGCTTATACTCGAGAATATATGGTACATTTATTATTTTTCTCTATTATTATTGGTATTACTACCTTTATTATTTTTCTCTATTAGTTTTGCTACTATTACATTTATTTTACTCTATTATTATTATTATTATTATTATTATTATTACATTTATTATTTCACTCTGATCTTATTATTATTGCATTTATTATTTTACTCTATTTATTATTACATGTATTGTTTTCCTGTACAGTAGAGTCTCGCTTATCCAAGCTAAACGGGCCGGCAGAAGCTTGGATAAGCGAATATGTTGGATAAGGAGAGATCAAGGAAAAGCCTATTAAACATTAAATTAGATTATGATTTTACAAATTAAGCACCAAAACATCATGTTATACAACACATTTGCCCGAAAAAGCAGTTCAATACACAGTAATGCTATGTAGTAATTACTGCATTTACGAATTTAGCACCAAAATATCACAATGTATTGAAAACACTGACTACAAAAATGCGTTGGATAATCCAGAACGTTGGATAAGCGAGTTTTGGATAAGTGAGACTCTACTGTATTTATTTTTATTATTACATGTATTATTTTACTCTATTATTATTAAAAGGATACATAAGCACATTTACATTGAAGAAGATGAGAATAACGATTTGATCAGAGTTGGACAGTCTTATCTTATATTTGAGCTTTATGTAAATATTCAAAAACACCTAACCGACTGAGGCCTCAATTAATGTAATTTTATTGGTATCTATTTTTATTTCTGAAATTTACCACCCTCGGCTTATACTGGAGTCAATATTTTCCCAGTTTTTATAATTAATATTATTATATCACATTATTATTAATATTATATTGCATTACATTATGATATTAGTATCAATATTATATGTATATAAAGGTAAAGGTTTCCCCTGGCATTAAGTCCAGTTGTGTCTGACTCTGGGCGTTGGTGCTCATCTCCATTTCTAAGCCGAAGAGCTGGCGTTGTCCGTAGACACCTCCAAGGTCATGTGGCCGGCATGACTGCATGGAGTGCCGTTACCCTCCCAACGGAGCGGTACCTATTCATCTACTCACATTTCCATGTTCTCGAACTGCTAGGTTGGCAGAAGCTGGAGCAACAGCAGGCACTCATTCCGCTCCTGGGATTTGAACCTGGGACTTTTTGGTCCGCAAGTTCAGCAGCTCAGCGCTTTAACACACTGCGCCACCAGGGGCTTCCGGATGTTGGCCATAGGCTTGCCATTATTCCGGTGAAATTCACCTTTTTTTTTCGCCTGTCTGGAAGTGCACATGGAAAGCTGCCCAGACCCAAACACATGGTTCGTATTCCAAGGGAAAGTACCTATATAGCCCATTGCAGGCTAACCATTGCTGAGGCCGCTTATGGGCTTCCTTATTTGCGTAACCCCGGGCAGGAGACTTGCAGGCACGCCCGAAAGGGAGAAAGATAAGCGGATCCGCCTCTAAAAATGCACTGCGTTGGCTCCACACACCTTTTGCAATCTGAGTCTAAGTTTGTGGGGTTCTTCCTTCTCAACCCACCCATCTCCTATTCCAAGGTTCCTCACTACAGCAAAAGCATGAAGGCCACAAAGGTCCAAAAACCCTTAGACAACTCCCATCCAGTTTCCCAGTTTCCACAATGTGGGCAAAACATCAGGAAAGAAAGCTTCTGGAACATGGCCATACATCCCGAAAGACTCACAGCATTTCTGAGCCAAGGACACTTGCCTAGCGACCTGGTTCTGTGGATAATGGAATTGTAGTCTAATGTATCTGGAGATCACCGGATTAAAGAAAAGACTGGTCTATGCCGTAAGCGGAATGCAAGCAATGGAGTCGGGTGACCCGACCAGTTTCCGTGGGTGGAAAAGCAGCTGGACTTGGGCAGACTGTTGCAATTTCTTCTGGCAAAGATTCACTTTCTAAATATTTCTCGGTGCTTTTCAAGCTGTGGGAATGCCAACACCTTGGAAAGTCAGCAGGTGAAGCTGAGATAAAATTAAAACGTCACTAAAAAAAAAGGAAAAACGGTTCCTGTACTTTTATTAGGAATTTCAGCAGGTGTTGTTTAATTACCTGGTTGTGTATTAAAATAACAAACGCAAAACCAGGGGTCCCCAAACTAAGGCCCGGGGGCCAGATGTGGCCCTCCAAGGTCATTTACCTGGCCCCCGCCCTCAGTTTTATAATATAATATTTTACATCAGTTTTAATAATATAATGTATTGTATATACATATAATATTGATAATCTTATGTTATACAATATAATACTAATAGTAATACCATATAATAATACAGTAGAGTCTCCCTTATCCAACGTAAACGGGCCGGCAGAACGTTGGATAAGCGAATATGTTGGATAATAAGGAGAGATTAAGGAAAAGCCTATTAAACATCAAATTAGGTTATGATTTTACAAATTAAGCACCAAAACATCATGTTAGACAACAAATTTGAAAGAAAAAGTAGTTCAATACGCAGTAATGTTATGTTGTAATTACTGTATTTATGAATTTAGCACCAAAATACCATGATATATTGAAAACATTGACTACAAAAATGCGTTGGATAATCCAGAACGTTGGATAAGCGAGTGTTGGATAAGTGAGACTCTACTGTATTAATTATATGTTATATATTACATATTATATAATAGTATAGTGATATAGTTCAATATAGTAATATATAATGCTAATATTGTGTTATGCTAATAATATAATATATTGAATGCAGCTGCTCTGAGTCCCCTTCGGGGTGAGAAAAGTGGGATATAAATGTAGTAAATAAATGCAGTAAATAATTAATTTTAGACTTAGGTTCGGCCAAAGTATGACATGACTTGAAGGCACACAACAACAACAACAATCCTAATTAACTTGACTATCTCATTGGCCAGTAACAGGCCCACACTTTCCATTGAAATCCTAATAGGTTTATGTTGGTTAAAATTGTTTTCATTTTTAAATATTGTATTGTTCTTTTGTTGTTGTTGTTGTAGTTGCACTACAAATAAGATGTGCAGTATGCATAGGAATTTGTTTGCATTTTTTTTTCAAATGATAATTCGGTCCCTCAACAGTCTGAAGGATTGTGGACTGGCTCTCTGCTTAAAAAGTTTGGGGACCCCTGCGCAAAACCATTAAAAAAAGAATGCAGTGAAGGTTGAAGACCTTGCAAAACTACGACGCCCAGGATTCCATAGCACCGGGGTCCCATCTACACTGCCATATGATCCAGTTTCCGAATCCAGATTATTTGCTTTGAACTGGATTATATGAGTCTACAGGCCATACTCATATATATACTGTATATACTCGAGTATAAGCCTAGTTTTTCAGCCCTTTTTTAGGACTGAAAAAAACCCTCCTCGGCTTATATTCGGGTGAGGGTCCTGGTGGGCTTATATTCAGGTCGGCTTATACTTAAGTATATATGGTATGTTTATTATTTTTCTCTATTATTATTCTTATTGTTACATTTATTATTTTACTCTATCAAGTATTATTATTACATTTATTATTTTACTCTATTATTGTTACTTTTACATTTACAGTTAGAGTCTCGCTTATCCAACATAAACGGGCCGGCAGAACGTTGGATAAGCGAATATGTTGGATAATAAGGAGGGATTAAGGAAAAGTCTATTAAACATTAAATTAGGTTATGATTTTACAAATTAAGCACCAAAACATCATGTTATACAACAAATTTGACAGAAAAAGTAGTTCAATACACAGTAATGCTATGTAGTAATTACGGTATTTACGAATTTAGCACCAAAATATCACGATGTATAGAAAACATTTACTACAAAAATACGTTGGATAATCCAGAATGTTGGATAAGCGAGTGTTGGATACGTGAGACTCTACTGTATATATGATATATTTATTATTTTTCTCTATTATTATTGTTATTTTTACATTTATTATTTTACTCTATCAAGTATTATTTCATTTATTATTTTACTCTATTATTGTTGTTACTTTTACATTTATTTTACTCTATTTTGTTATTAATAATACATTTATTATTTTACTCTATTATTACATTTATTATTTTACTGCATTTATTATTAGTAGTAGTACATTTATTATTTCACTCTATGATTATTAAAAGGATACATAAGCACATTTACATTAAAAAGATGGAAATAATGATTTAATCAGAGTTGGACACTCATATCTTAAATTACAGTTTGATGTAAAGATTCAAAAACATTTAAACTACTGATGCCTCAATTAGTGTAATTTTATTGGTATCTCGGCTTATACTGGAGTCAATGTTTTCCCATGTTTTTTGTGTGGTAAAATTAGGTGCCTTGGCTTGTATTCGGGTCAGCTTATACTGGAGTATATATGGTAATTTATTGGTATCTTGGCTTATACTGGAGTCAATGTTTTCCCAGTTTTTTGTGGTAAAATTAGGTGCCTCGGCTTGTATTCAGGTCGGCTTATACTCGAGTATATACGGTAATTTTATTGGTATCTCGGCTTATACTGGAGTCAATGTTTTCCCAGTTTTTTTGTGGTAAAATTAGGTGCCTCGGCTTGTATTCGGGTCGACTTATACTCGAGTATATACAGTAATGTTATTGGTATCTTGGCTTATACTGGAGTCAATGTTTTCCCAGGTTTTTTTGGTGGTAAAATTAGGTGCCTCGGCTTATATTTGGATCGGTTTATACTCGAGTATATATGGTAATTTTATTGGTATCTTGGCTTATACTGGAGTCAATGTTTTCCCAGTTTTTTGTGGTAAAATTAGGTGCCTCGGCTTGTATTCGGGTCGGCTTATACTGGAGTATATATGGTAATTTTATTGGTATCTTGGCTTATACTGGAGTCAATGTTTTCCCAGTTTTTTGTGGTAAAATTAGGTGCCTCGGCTTGTATTCGGGTCGGCTTATACTGGAGTATATACGGTAATTTTATTGGTATCTTGGCTTATACTGGAGTCAATGTTTACCCAGTTTTTTTGTGGCAAAATTAGGTATTCGGGTCGGCTTATACTCGAGTATATATAGTCATTTTATTGGCATCTCGGCTTATACTGGAGTCAATGTTTTCCCAGTTTTTTTGTGGTAAAATTAGGTGCCTCGGCTTATATTCGGGTCGGCTTATACTCGAGTATATACGGTACTTGAGTATAAGCTGACCTGAATATAAGCCCACCAGGACCCCCACCCGAGTATAAGCCGAGGAGGGTTTTTTTCAGTTCTAAAAAAGGGCTGAATAACTAGGCTTATACTCGAGTATATACAGTATTTATTTTCTCTTAAGAAATCACATCTGTTGGTTGATGCACGGGACTGGTTGTTGTTCAGCTTCTGCCTTATTTCATGTCTCGGCTTATGGGCTCCAGTATTGGTTTCTAAATGGATTACATCTCCAAAGGTAGCTTTTGCCCTGGGCCGTCTCGATCCAATCTCTTTCCCTGCATCCTGCCAATTGCGATGATACTGCACAGCACTGATGTTATCGTGCGCTCGCGCTCTAATGCCTTCCCAGAAACGGTTGGCACGGCCAGGAGAGGATATAGGCTCGCTTCCCCATATGGGCAGCCTTTCGGCAGAGCAAGGCACTCGCAAAAGATGTACGATGCCCCTGGGATGCTCTGGCGGCCTTCCATGCCAGCCGCAATGATTAAATTTTAATCGGAGAGCAAGGCGTTTTCAAGGCAATGTTTTGACTATCAAGACATAGACCAGGGGTCCACAAACTACGGCCCGCGGGCCACATGAGGCCCATCGAAGCCATTTATCTGGCCCCCGCGGCACAAAGGCTAAATGGCCCAAGGGGTGTCTTCCAACCCTCTTTATTATTATTATTATTATTATTATTATTATTATTATTATTATTATTATTATTGTGATGATGATGATGATGATGATGATGATGATGATGATGATGATTAACATTGAGGCTTGGTGGCCATCCATCAGGGGTGCTTTGCTTGTGCATTTGGTGCACAAAGGCAGAAGGGGATTGGACTAAATGGCTCAAGGAGTCTCTTCCAACCCTCTTTATTATTATTATTATTGACACAACGACGTTGTATGACACAGCAAACAAGATAGATATGCTGGGTTTCGTTTCACAAAATCACAAGTCGAACACTTCCCAAGTGTCTAGGACTGTGTGATGTATTTTCGGATGATGCATGCAGATCCCAGCAGGGTGGCTTTTTGCAGTTGGCAGATCGTAATTTTGTCAATGCCTATTGTTTCCAAATGCCGGCTGAGATCTTTCGGCACGGCACCCAGTGTGCCCATCACCACCGGGACCACCTGCACTGGTTTCTGCCAGAGTCTTTGCAGTTCAATCTTGAGGTCCTGATAGCGGCTGAGTTTTTCCTGTTGTTTTTCATCAATGCGACTGTCACCTGGGATGGCAACATCAATGATCCAAACCTTGTTCTTTTCCACAACTGTGATGTCTGGTGTGTTGTGTTCCAGAACTTTGTCAGTCTGGATTCGGAAGTCCCACAGTATCTTTGCTTGCTCATTTTCCAATACTTTTGCAGGTTTGTGATCCCACCAGTTCTTTGCTGCTGGCAGGTGGTACTTGAGGCATAAGTTCCAATGAATCATTTGGGCCACATAGTTGTGCCTCTGTTTGTAGTCTGTCTGTGCAATTTTCTTACAGCAGCTGAGGATATGATCAATGGTTTCATCGGTTTCCTTGCACAGTCTGCATTTTGGGTCATCAGCTGATTATTATTATTATTATTATTATTATTATTATTATTATTATTATTATTATTATTAACATTGAGGCTGGGAGGCCATCCATCAGGGGTGCTTTGCTTGTGCATTTGGTGCACAAAGGCAGAAGGGGATTGGACTAAATGGCTCAAGGAGTCTCTTCCAACCCTCTTTGTTGTTGTTGTTGTTGTTATTAACATTGAGGCTGGGAGGACATCTGTTAGGGATGCTTTGCTTGTGCTTTTGGTGCACAAAGGCAGAAGGGAGTTGGGCTAAATGGCCCAAGGGGTCTCTTCCAACCCTCTTTATTATTATTATTATTATTATTATTATTGACACAACAACATTGTATGACACAGCAAACAAGATAGATAGATATGCTAGATTTCGTATCACAAAATCACAAGTCGAACACTTCCCAAGTGTCTAGGACTGTGTGATTTATTATTATTATTATTATTATTATTATTATTATTATTATTATTATTATTATTAATATTGAGGCTGGGAGGCCATCTGTCAGGGGTGCTTTGCTTGTGCTTTTGGTACACAAAGGCAGAAGGGAGTTGGGCTAAATGGCCCAAGGGGTCTCTTCCAGCCCTCTTGATTATTATTATTATTATTATTATTATTATTGACACAAAGATCAAGTATGACTCAGCAAACGGGATCTATATGCTGGATTTCGTATCACAAAATCACAAGTCGAACACTTTCCAAGTGTTTAGGGCTGTGTGATGTATTTAATAATACAGTAGTCTCATTTATCCAAGACTCACTTATCCAAGGTTCTGGATTATCCTATGCATTTTTGTGGTCAATGTTTGCAATGCATTGTAATATTTTGGTGCTAAATTCGTAAACACAGTAATTGCAACATAACATTACTGCGTATTGAACTACTTTTTCTCTCAAATTTGTTGTATAACATGATGTTTTGGTGCTTAATTTGTAAAATCATAACCTAATTTGATGTTTAATAGGCTTTTCCTTAATCCCTCCTTATTATCCAAGATATTCGCTTATCCAAGCTTCTGCTGGCCCGTTTAGCTTGGATTAGTGAGACTCTACTGTATTATTATTATTAACATTGAGGCTGGGAGGCCATCTGTCAGGGGTGCTTTGCTTGTGCTTTTGGTGCACAAAGGCAGAAGGGGATTGGACTAAATGGCTCAAGGGGTCTCTTCCGACTCTTATTATTATTATTATTATTGACACAACTACACTGTATGACACAGCAAACAAGATAAATATGCTGGATTTCGTATCACAAAATCACAAGTCGAACACTCCCCAAGTGTCTAGGACTGTGTGATGTATTTTCGGATGATGCGTGCAGATCCCAGGAGGGTGGCCTTTTGCAGCTGGCAGATCGTGATTTTGTCAATGTCTATTGTTTCCAAATGCCGGCTGAGATTATTATTATTATTATTATTATTATTATTATTATTATTATTATTATTGACACAAAGATCTATATGACTCAGGGAACGAGATCTATATGCTGGATTTTGTATCACAAAATCACAAGTTGAACACTTCCCAAGTGTTTAGGACTGTGTGATGTATATAATAATAACAATAATAATAATAATAATAATAATAATAATACAGTAGAGTCTCACTTATCCAAGCTAAACAGGCCAGCAGAAGCTTGGATATGCGAATATGTGTGGCAGGATAAAATTAAAATAGATAAACAATTTGGAAACCATTTTATTAGATCAGCCCTAATCGCAACTTGGCTAAAATACAAAAGATTCCTATATGAGAAAACACCGCTTTGGCTGTCACCTTTAGAAGCAACACAACTAAGATTGCTCGGCTGGCAAAAATGGCCAATATACTCTGAAATAATCAAAAAAACAGAGACAAGAGGATCCACACCCCCTATGAAAGAATGGGAGGAAATTAAAAGAGATTATGAAAATATTACATGGCTACAATATTATCAACTAAAAGAACACTATACAAAAGATAAAATGATAGGTTTTAGCACGACTACCACGTTCTGGGATAATTTACTTAAAAGGGAAAAGAAAATTATAACAATCATATACAATAAACTATTAGAGTGGAATACAGAAACAGAAATTGTTAAAGAGTCAATGACAAAATGGTCCAGAAATATAGGAAGGCCGATAACTATAGATGAATGGAACGATATATGGAACAAAAAGATTAAATTATGTTATTCGACAGACTTAAAAGAAAATTGGCAAAAAACAATACATAGATGGTACTTAACACCCAAAAAACTAGGACATATGTATAAAGACAAGGACAATAGGTGTTGGCACTGTAGAGAACAAGTGGGGTCATACTTCCACATGTGGTGGAACTGTAAAGAAATTAAAAAAATTCTGGAAAATAATCCACAAAGAATGTAAAAAGATATTAAAACTAGAATTTGAATGTAAACCGGAATATTACCTATTAGGTCTATATAACCCTAAAGAAGAGACAAAGACTATGCCAGAGAAAGAAAAAGGTAACAAGGAGAGAGTTTTCACTTACGCTTTAACAGCGGCCAGACTCGTGATAGCAAGAAATTGGAAGGAGAAGAAAAACCTCACTAAAGAATCTTGGCTGGAGAAATTAATGGACATTAAAAATATGGATAGATTGACCTTCTTGATGAAAAAATCAACTGGAAGACCAATTAAGGAGACAAACTGGACGCTCCTCGAAGAATACATTCAAGACATGTCGAGATGAAGTAATCAATATGTCAGGAAGATGGAAGTTAACTGATTGGAAGTCACTCCCCCCTCTCCCCCCCCCCCTCACTGGTTAGGGCCTTCTCCCATATCATCCCCCACAACCACCCCCCCCCCTTTTTTTCTTTCTTTACTTCTTACCTCGAAGCAATTTAGTTTCAGCTCCCCAAGTTATCCTTATTCTTGCCCTCTAGTTTATCTTCACCCCCCCCCCCCATTTTTCCTTTACCACTGTATAACTTTGAAACTTCAATTAAAAAAAAAAAAGGATAAGCGAATATGTTGGATAATAAGGAGGGATTAAGGAAAAGCCTATTAAACATCAAATTAAGTTATGATTTTACAAATGAAGCACCAAAACATCATGTTATACAACAAATTTGACAGAAAAAAGGAGTTCAATACGCAGTAATGCTATGTTGTAATTACTGTATTTACGAATTTAGCACCAAAATATCACGATATATTTAAAACATTGACTACAAAAATGCATTGGATAATCCAGAATGTTGGATAAGCGAGGCTTGGATAAGTGAGGCTCTACTATAGTTGGGAGAGACCCCAAGGGCTAACCAGTCCAACCTTCTATTTATATATCTCTATATCATATCCTTATCTATCTATCTATCTATCCATCTATCCATCTACCCATCTATCTATCCTATCCTACAATTGGAGGAAACCCCAAAGGCCATCCAGTCCAGCCCCATTCTGTCATGCAGGACGACACAATCAAAGCCCTCCTGACAGATGGCCATCCAGACTCCACTGAATCACACTATGTAAGAAAATTGAAATGTCCTGTTCTTAGTTTGAAAGTGTTTGATTGTGCGGCACTTACTTTGAATATACTTCTAACCCTCCAGAAACTTTATTTTTGAAGTCCAAAACACCTGGAGGCCTGATCTAGATGGCACCCTGGCTTGCCTCATCGTGCTGGGAGCGGAAGTGATGCATTTGGCTCCTTCTCCCCAGGCCTAGAAACCAGACTCGGGTGAGAGGATGCCCAGCCTCCAGAAAGTGTGAGTTGTCACACTCATGGCTTCACCTTTTTCCGCCCACGCAAAGACCAAGAGAGAAAAGGTGGGGCCCGTGCGCCGGATGATTCACACCTCTCCCATGCGCCAAGACACACACACACACACCGGAGAAACCAGAGCCATTGCAAAGCACTTAGAGAGTCAATGGACTGGGAGAGAGACAGGAAGGAAGGAGAGGATGGAAATTAGGAATTGATCAGGTTCATCAGAATCCTGGAGTTGGAAAGGACCCCAAAGGCCATCCAGTCCAACCTTCAGTTGACAGAAAGACACACTCCAATCCCTCCCAACAGATGCCCATTAGGCCTCTGTTGAATAATAGAATACTAGTGTTGGAAGAGATCTCAACATCCATCCAGTCCAACCTTCAGTTGACAGAAAGA
This sequence comes from Anolis carolinensis, assembly GCF_035594765.1. Classification (NCBI taxonomy): domain Eukaryota; kingdom Metazoa; phylum Chordata; class Lepidosauria; order Squamata; family Anolidae; genus Anolis; species Anolis carolinensis. The sequence continues at coordinate 5,649,643 of NW_026943821.1, read as the reverse complement.
CACACTCCGATCCTTCCCGACAGATGGCCATTCAGCCTCTGTTGAGTCATAGAATACTAGTGTTGGAAAGGACCCCAAAGGTCATCCAGTTCAACCCCAGTCTGCTAGGCAAGACACAATCCGATCCCTCCCGACAGATGCCCATTCCACAAGGCCCTTCCACACAGTCATATAACCCATTTATAATCTTATATTATCTGCTTTGCACTGGATTATCTTGACTCCACACTGCCATATAATCCACTTCAGTGTGCATTTTATACAGCTGTGTACAAGGGGCCTCATATAATCCAGTTCTAAGCAGATAATATAAGATTGTAAATATACAGTAGTCTCACTTATCTAACATAAACAGGCCAGTAGAACGTGGGATGTGGGTATGTTGGATAATAAGAAGGGATTCAGGAAAAGCCAACTAAACATCAAATTCGGTAATCATTATACAAATTAATGTTATACAACAAATCATGTTGTAATCATGTTATACAACAAATTTGACAGAAAAAGTAGTTCCATGCACAGTAATACTATGTAGTAATTACTGTATTACAAATTTACCACCAAAATATCACAATGAATTTAAAACATTGACTACAAAACATTTACTCCTAAAAGGCAGACTGCGTTGGATAATCCAGAGCATTGGATAAGCAAATGTTGGATAAATGAGATTCTACTATAATATATGCCACCATAATTCGCCACAGCAACGCGTGGCCGGGCACAGCTAGTAATGTATATAATGCTTATATTGTGCTATACTAATAATATAATATACTATATGTACATATCATATTGATAGTAATATTATAATGTAATAAAATATAATAAGAATAATACACTATTATAATGGTATATTTATATTCCATGTAATATTACTAATAATATTGCAGCATAGTTATATAGTACAATATAGTAATATATAATGCTTATATTGTGCTAAACTAATAATATAATATACTGTATGTACATATAATATTGATAGTAATATTATAATGTAATAAAATATAACAATAAGAATAATACACTATTATAATTGTATATTTATATTACATGTAATATTACACATAATATTGCAATATAGTGTTATAGTACAATATAGTAATACTAGCTGTGCCCTGCCACGCGTTGCTGTGGCGAAATATGGTGGTATGGGAAATAAAGTATTGAGGAATTGGTGGTAGTTATGGTAAAGGGTAAAGGTGTGGAGTCCAGATAATCCAGTTAAAGCAGATAATATAAGATTATAAATGGGTTATATAGCTGTGTGGAAGGGCCTTCTGTCTACACTGCCATCTAATCCAGTTAAAATCTGATAATTTGTATTTTATAGGCAGTGTGGAAGAGGCCTAAGTGAGGCCTAACTCTACCTGTCCCCTGGATGAATGGGTTGCTAGGAGACCAAGTGGGCGGAGCTTAGTCTTCTAACTGGCAGCAATTGGATAAAAACAATTATTCCTCTCCCTCTAATTAGGACTTTATTGTTCTTTTCTTTTTGTTGTATCAACCTAGAGGAGTGGATGATGGGTTGTGTTGTCAATTTTCGAGGTTGTGGGGTGTTTAGTTTTGTTGTTTTGGCGGTCACCAGGATTCCATCACTCTTTTATATATATAGATATAATGCTTATATTGTGCTATACTAATAATATAATATACTGTATGTACATATAACTTGTAAGCCGCCCTGAGTCCCCTTCGGGGGAGAGAAGGGCGAGATATACAGTATATACTCAAAGATAAGCTGAGTTTTCAGCCTTTTTTTTTTTAGCTGAAAAAGCCTCCCTTGGCTTATAATGGGGTCAAGGCCAAGGCTGGGCAATATTGCTTGCAATATGATATATTTCTCTCCTACTCTCCCTTATCAGTTTGTTTTCCAAAGCCTCCATCACTCTTAACCAAGGGAATGTTTTGAAAAGGGAAAAAAGGCCCTTGCAAGTCAGAAAGAAGAAATATATATAGCCATCAATCAATCTTATAAAAGCATTTTCTCCTGAAATATTTGTTAAACTCTCCTACATATATATAGGCATTAACCCCCTGCATGCATTTGCAATCCCTATGTACTTATATACAGTTTCACTTATCCAACATAAACAGGACAGCAGAACATTGGATAAGCGAATATGTTGGATAATAAGGAGAGATTAAGGAGAAGCGTATTAGACATCAAATTAGGTTATGATTTTGCAAATTAAGCACCAAAACATCATGTTATACAACAAATTTGACAGAAAAGATAGTTCAATATGCAGTAATGCTACGTAGTAAATATTGTATTTACGAATTTAGCACCAAAATATCACGATTTATTGAAAACATTGTCTACAAAAATGTATTGGATAATCCAGAACGTTGGATAAGTGAATGATGGATAAGTGAGACTCTACTGTCTATCTATCTATCTATCTATCTATCTATCTATCTATCTATCTATCTCTATCTATATACATTAATTTTCTATATGAATTTTCCCCTCATATGCTTGCAGGTCTTTGCAAATCCTATATACAATAGATCCATGTACCTGTATATCTATATCCATATATATACATTATTTAACCTACTGATGCCTCAATGAATGTAATTTTATTGGTATCTATTTTTATTTTGAAATTTACCAGTAGCTGCTTCATTTCCCACCCTTAGCTTATACTCAGGTCAATAAGTTATCCCAGTTTTTTTGTGGTAAAATTAGGTGCCTCGGCTTATATTCGGGTCGGCTTATACTCGAGTATATACGGTAAATGTCGCTAGTAAATAAATAATAAATGATACACACACACATATATATATATACATATGCTTTGGATAGCATAGGGAAGGGTCAACAACCTTGTGTTATTTCCTTTACTGTCTGGGCCCCTGTTGAGAATATTTCACTTAACTTTCTTTCATTGTGAGAATTGGATTTTGGAAAATTGGGAAAGAAGAATTGGTGCTAAACCTTCACCGAGGGAGAGATTTCTTCCTGTCTTACCCAAGGTTTGCTACCTCTTGGCAGACATTAATCCAGTGGATGCACAAGGTGTCTCTTTTTTGCATTGGCAGCATTGAAAATCCGGGCAAGTCTAATCCCTGATACTGCATTTGACTGTTCTGGGGATGCTTTTACGTAATCATAGTGGGTTGTAAATATCCAGTGTTTCTTGCTCAAGTTTTAATAATACTGAATGTTACTTGGTTTTTATCTATCCAAGAGCTAGTTCATTTGAAGGGTGTATCTTGCCATTGATTTATGTATTATTTGAGATTGTATTTTAATGATGTATTAGAATCATAGAATCATAGAATCATAGAATAGTAGAGTTGGAAGAGACCTCATGGGCCATCCAGTCCAACCCCCTGCCAAGAAGCAGGAAATCGCACTATAGTGTACTATATACACTCGAGTATAAGCCTCGCTTTTCAGCCCTCTTTTTAAGACTGAAAAAGCTCCCCTCGGCTTATACTCGGGTGAGGGTCCTGGTTGGCTTATATTTATTATGGCCCCCATAATAAAAATAGAGTAAAATAAATGTAATAGTAGTAACAATAATAGAGAAAAATAATAAATGAAATAATACCAATGATAATAGAGAAAAATAATAAATGTACCATATATTCTCGAGTATAAGCTGACCCAAATATAAACCAACCAGGACCCTCACCCGAGTATAAACTGAGGGGGGTTTTTTCAGTCTTAAAAAGAAGGCTGAAAAACTAGGCTTATACTCGAGTATATACAGTAACTCAGGAACGGCCTGTAATAGGTTTTCGGAGGGGAGTGCTACTGCATTGCACAGGACTCACCGTGAGCGGCAAGGAGCAGATGACGAAGATGATGGTCATGAGCGCCAGCAAGATGAGGTGGTCCACCTCCTCCTCCCCGCGGCTGAACCAGCTCTTGCGCCGGCGTTGGGCCACGTTGACAGAGCCACGCCGGCGGGCCTTCTGCTTGCGGTACATCTGGCAGAGGCTGGTGATGACCAAGGCGTTGCAGAGGAAAATGGCCAAGATGAGGATGGCCATCAGCGTGGCATAGGAGAGCGAGAAGGCGGCATCCTGACCCGTGGCCTTGTCCGCATCCATTTGGACGAAGCACCACGTCCCCGGGCAATACTGCTTGTACTTCCCGACTCCTAGGAAAGGCAGGCTGCAGAAGAAGGCGCTGAAGGCGTAGATGGCCGGCAGCGAGAGCTTCATCCAGCGCCGGATGTTGTGCTGGGAGTAGAAGTAGGGGTAGCTGAGGGCCAGGCAGCGCTCCACGGCCATGGCGCATAGGATGAGCATGGCCGCCTGGCTGAAGTACATCATGGAGAAGGCAAAGAGGTTGCACAGCCAGCCGTGGCCCTCCATGCCCACCAAGGTGGCGTTGCGGGAGTAGGCGACAAAGACGATGGGGCTGACGATGCACGTGCCCAGCAGGTCGGTGACGGCCAAGCCGGTCACCAGGATGCAGAAGGAGGAGGTCTTGGTGCGCAGCTCCTTGCGGTGGATGCCCAGGATGGCCAAGGCGGCCACGTTGCCCACCACGCCGGCCGCAAACATAAACGCGCTCAGCGCGGGGTTGCCGTCCTTGTGCAGCTGGGTCATGTTGCTGCAGTCCTTGGGCAGAGAGGACAAGGCAGGCAATGCCATGAGGGCCGCACCGGGGCCCAAGGGGTGCATTGGCACAAAGGGGGGCACCCGAGGAGGGTCACGGGGTTGAAGCTTCGGTCCTCGGACAGCTGATAGCAAAGAGGTGGCAAGAAAGAAGGGCTGGGAGTCAGGTTCTCCTCTGCTTCTTGATGGCACAACAGAGAGGCCTGGAAGCAGCTCAGGAAGGTCACTGAGGACTAGAGACTTAGAACCAAAAATCTCAACATGGAAAGAAATCAATCCAGCTGGGATAGGGTGGCAACTCCTGGCCAAATTACATTTGTGATGCGAAGTTGCCAGTCCTTTGTGCTGACCTTTGTGCTTCTTCTTCCAAAGAAGGAGGGGTCCGGGCCACAAAAGAGCAACACTGAGGACTAGCAACTTAGAATTTTAAAAAATTCAGCTCAGAAAGAACAACACTGAGGACTAGCAACTTAGAATTTTAAAAAATTCAGCTCAGAAAGAACAACACTGAGGACTAGCAACTTAGAATTTTAAAAAATTCAGCTCAGAAAGAACAACACTGAGGACTAGCAACTTAGAATTTTTTAAAAAAATTCAGCTCAGAAAGAACAACACTGAGGACTAGCAACCTAGAATTTTAAAAAATTCAGCTCAGGAAGAACAACACTGAGGACTAGCAACCTAGAATTTTAAAAAATTCAGCTCAGGAAGAACAACACTGAGGACTAGCAACCTAGAATTTTTAAAAATTCAGCTCAGGAAGAACAACACTGAGGACTAGCAACTTAGAATTTTAAGAACAACACTGAGGACTAGCAACTTAGAATTTTAAAAAATTCAGCTCAGAAAGAACAACACTGAGGACTAGCAACTTAGAATTTTAAAAAATTCAGCTCAGAAAGAACAACACTGAGGACTAGCAACCTAGAATTTTAAAAAATTCAGCTCAGAAAGAACAACACTGAGGACTAGCAACCTAGAATTTTAAAAAATTCAGCTCAGGAAGAACAACACTGAGGACTAGCAACCTAGAATTTTAAAAAATTCAGCTCAGGAAGAACAACACTGAGGACTAGCAACCTAGAATTTTAAAAAATTCAGCTCAGGAAGAACAACACTGAGGACTAGCAACTTAGAATTTTTAAAAATTCAGCTCAGGAAGAACAACACTGAGGACTAGCAACCTAGAATTTTAAAAAATTCAGCTCAGGAAGAACAACACTGAGGACTAGCAACTTAGAATTTTAAGAACAACACTGAGGACTAGCAACTTAGAATTTTAAAAAATTCAGCTCAGAAAGGAATCAATCCAGCTGGGATAGGATGGCAAGCCAAATAGCTTCTCACTTTTGCACTTCTACCAAGGAAGAAAGGGTCCAGGCACCTAAAGAACAAGACTGAGGACTAGCAACTTAGCATTTTAAAAGTTTCCGATCAGAAAAACAATCAGGATGGCAAGCCAAAGACCTTTGGGCTTCTTCTTCCAAGAAAGAAGGTGTCCACTGTCCAGGCACCTAAAGAACAAGACTGAGGACTAGCGACTTAGCATTAAAAGTCATGGAGTCATTCCAACTGGGATAATAGGATAAAGAAGTCAAGTCCTTCTAACCTTGAGTATCTTCCAAGGAAGAAGGTGTCCAGGTGCCAACAACACTGAGGACTAGCAACTCAGAATTTAAAATCTCAGCTTGGAAAGGAGGCGCTCCAACTGGGATAATAGGATAAAGAAGCCAAGGCCTTTGGGTTTCTTCTTCCAGCTCTTTCCAACTTTCCAAAAGTTGCCAAGTTCAGCAAAAGAGAGAGCAAGGCTGGACAATGGAGAGGCCTGGGAGCAGCTCAGGAAGATCTAACGAACAACACTGAGGACTGGCAACTTAGAAGTTACAAATGGAACTTGGCAAGGAGTTGATCCAGTTAATGGAGATGCAAAGACCTTCTGGGCTTGTTCTCCCAACGCCAGTGACTTGGCCTGGACGCCTGTCAGTTTGTGGCCAGGAGTTCCAGGCGTTGCCACCACCTCCAGCCAAAGGGAGACCTGTCTTGTCCTGTCTTTCCTTCTGCCGCCGGCTGCTTCGTTCTCCTTCTGCGAGGCTGAGCGTATGAGCTGTCAGGAGCACCCAGGCAGCCCTTTTCAACTCCAAGAGGCGGGTACAAAGGACGATGGGCCAGGCCAGGGGTGGGACTTGGCACATGCACCCATCGAGAGCCAGCCTCACAGATGTCAATGCTGCTGTTCCCTTTTTTCCCCCTTTCTTCCTCCCAGAAAGACTCCCACGCTCTTTCCTTTTCTCACTCTCCCAAAATACTTGCAGGCCAGACAAGGAAGCAGGACCAAGGAGCATCGGTTTGAGGGGGGATTCTGGGCACTGCAGTCCAACTTTCCCATGCTCTGACTCACTCCTGACGCAGACACAACCTCTCCGATGCTCACCAGTCCCAATGCACACAAGGCGCATCATGCTGCGGTTGATGTTGTAATCCATCACACAACTCTCCCTTCAGCAGTTCCTCAAACCCTTCTTTGGCTCATGCTCAGCCTCGGGAAAGGTAGCGCTGGATGAGTAAGAGGGCCAAAGGTTGTGCCTCTAAGAGAGTAATGACAGGCAACAACACAAAACTGACTTTGGGTTCATCTACACCACGGGTCCCCAAACTTTTAAAGCAGAGGGCCGGTCCACAATCCTTCAGACTGTGGTGGGGCCGAATTATCATTTGAAAAAAAAACCCGAACAAATTCCTATGCACACTGCACATGTCTTATTTGTAGTGCAAAACAACAACAACAATGAAAGAACAATACAATATTTAAAAATGAAAACAATTGTAACCAACATAAACCTATCAGGATTTCAATGGGAAGTGTGGACCTGCTTCTGGCCAATGAGATAGTCAAGTTAATTAGGATTGTTGTTGTTGTGTGCCTTCAAGTCATTTCAGACTTTGGGCGAGCCTAAGTCTAAAATTATTTATTTATTCATTTACTACATTTATTTATTACATTTATATCCCGCCCTTCTCACCCCAAAGGGGACTCAGAGCAGCTGTATGTACATACAATATATTATATTAGTAGCATAGCACAATATTGGCATTATATATTACTATATTGAACTATACCACTATACTGTAATATTATATGTAATATACATCATATAATTAATATTATTATATGGTATTATTAATATTATATTGTATAACATTATAATATTTTATCAATATTATATGTATATATAATATATTATATTATTTAAAATGATATAAAAATATATTATAAAACTGAGGGCGGGGGCCAGGTAAATGACCTTGGAGGGCCGCATCCGGCCCCCGGGCCTTAGTTTGGGGACCCCTGATCTACACCAAGGGTTCCCAAACTAAGGCCCAGGGGCCGGATGCGGCCCTCCAAGGTTATTTACCTGGCCCCCACCTTCAGTTTTATAATATAATATTTTATATCAGTTTTAATAATATAATATATTGTAGATACATATAATATTGATAATAATCTTATGTTACACAATATAATACTAATAGTAATACCATATAATAATATTAATTATATGTTATATATTACATCTATATATATAAAAGGGTAATGAAATTTCGGCCTAGGGCAAAACAACAAAACTATACATCCCAGAAACACTAAACTTGGCAGCACAACCCCTCGTCCATGCCTCTACGTTCATACAACAAAACGAAAAGAAAAATAAAGTCCTAATTAGAGGGAGAGGAATAATTGTTTTTATCCCATTGCGGTCAGAAGGCTAGGCTCCGCCCACTTGGTCTCCTAGCAACCCACTCAGCCCAGGGGACAGGCAGAGTTAGGCCTCACTTAGGCCTCTTCCACACTGCCTATAAGATACAGATTATCTGATTTTAACTGGATTATATGGCAATGTAAACTCAAGGCCCTTCCACACAGCTATATAACCCATTTATAATGGACTTAATATCAGGGGAAAACCTTTACCCTTTAACTTAACTACCACCAATTCCTCAATACTTTATTTCCCATACCACCATACTTCGCCACAGCAACGCGTGGCCGGGCACAGCTAGTAATATATAATAGTATAGTGGTATAGTTCAATATAGTAATATATAATGCTAATATTGTGTTATGCTAAAAATATAATATATTGTATGTACATACAGCTGCTCTGAGTCCCCTTCGGGGTAAGAAGGGTGGGATATAAATGTAGTAAATAAATGCAGTAAATAAATAATTAATTTTAGACTTAGGCTTGCCCAAAGTCTGACATGACTTAAAGGCACACAACAACAACAACAATCCTAATTAACTTGACTATCTCATTGGCCAGTAGCAGGCCCACACTTTCCATTGAAATCCTGATAGGTTTCTGTTGGTTAAAATTGTTTTCATTTTTAAATATTGTATTGTTCTTTCGTTGTTGTTGTTGTTGTTGTTGTTGTTGCACTACAAAGAAGACATGTGCAGTATGCATAGGAATTTGTTTGTATTTTTTTTTTCAAATGATAATTCGGCTGAAGGATTGTGGACCGGCCCTCTGCTTAAAAAGTTTGAGGACCCCTGATCTATAAGATCCCATATTACACCGATTCTGAAACAACTGCATTGGCTACCAATAGAACATCGGACCTCTTGCAAGATACTGATCCTGACATTTAGAGCTCGAAATAGCCAAGGACCACTATGGCTTAGGGACTGCCTAATTCCTTTTTTCCATCAGTGGTCACCTTGATCCTCCCAGGAAAACCTCCTATACATACTGGGCCCTAGGGAGGTACACCTGGAAGCTACAAGGCGGAGAGCCTTTTCGACCGATGCTCCAATTCTGTGGAACTCATTGCCTCCATATGTTAGAGCAATGTCGGAGTTGCGACCTTTTGTAAAAGCGCTCAAGACTTGGCTGTTTGGCTGTGCATTTAAGTAAATCAGATCTAATTTGCCAAATAGTCACTGTTAAATTTTGTTATGTTGAATGTTTTTTATATTGTGGAATGATATTTTAAATTGTAAGTCGCTCAGAGCACTCTGGTGGAGAGCAACTAATTAAGAAATAAAGTGAAGATCCACCTAAGCAAACGAACCCAAAGGGTGCTCACCGATTCGTCTTCTCCATCTTGGAAAGAAGTGCCATTATTAGCGTCAACTGTAGAATTTTGCCCCGTTTCCAGAAATTCAAAGGGTAGCAGACATGAATGTATGAAGGAACTAGCTGAGGTTATTTCAGAACCACTGGCAATCATCTTTGAGAGTTCTTGGAGAACAGGAGAAGTCCCGGAAGATTGGAGGAGGGCGAATGTAGTCCCGAAGGGAAAAAAGAACGACCCAAACAATTACCGTCCGGTCAGCCTCACGTCAATACCAGGCAAGATTCTGGAAAAGATCATTAAGGAAGTGGTCTGCGAACACTTAGAAACAAATGCGGTCATTGCTAATAGTCAACACGGATTTACCAAAAACAAGTCATGCCAGACTAATCTGATCTCTTTTTTCGATAGAGTTACGAGTTGGGTCGATACAGGGAATGCCGTGGATGTAGCGTACCTGGATTTCAGGAAGGCCTTCGACAAAGTCCCCCACGACCTTCTGGCAAACAAACTAGTAAAATGTGGGCTAGACAAAACTATGGTTAGATGGATCTGTAATTGGCTAAGCGAACAAACCCAAAGGGTGATTCTCACCAATGCGTCGTCTTCATCATGGAAAGAAGTCATAAGTGGAGTGCCATCCGCAAGGCTCCGTCCTGGGCCCGGTTCTGTTCAACATCTTTATTAACGACTTAGACGAAGGGTTAGAAGGCACGATCGTCAAGTTTGCAGACGACCCCAAACTGGGAGGGATAGCCAACACTCCAGAAGACAGGAGCAGAATTCAAAACGATCTTGACAGACTAGAGAGATGGGCCAAAACTAACAAAATGAAGTTCAACAGGGACAAATGCAAGATTCTTCACTTCGGCAGAAAAAATGCAAATCAAAGATACAGAATGGGGGACGCCTGCCTTGACAGCAGTGAGTGCGAAAAAGACCTTGGAGTCCTCGTGGACAACAAGTTAAACATGAGCCAACAATGTGATGCGGCTGCTAAAAAAGCCAATGGGATTCTGGCCTCATCAATAGGGGAATAGCGTCTAGATCCAGGGAAGTTATGCTCCCCTCTATTCTGCCTTGGTCAGACCACTTTACCTGGAATCACACTGGGTCCAATGTTGGGCACCACAGTTGAAGGGAGATGTTGACAAGCTGGAAAGCGTCCAGAGGAGGGCGACAAAAATGATTAAGGGTCTGGAGAACAAGCCCTATGAGGAGCGGCTTAAAGAACTGGGCATGTTTAGCCTGCATAAGAGAAGGCTGAGAAGACATGACAGCCATGTACAAATATGTGAGGGGAAGTCATAGGGAGGAGGGAGCAAGCTTGTTTTCTGCTGCCCTGCAGACTAGGACACGGAACAATGGCTTCAAACTACAGGAAAGGAAGGAGATTCCACCTGAACATCAGGAAGAACTTCCTCACTGTGAGAACTGTTCAGCAGTGGAACTCTCTGCCCTGGACTGTGGTGGAGGCTCCTTCTTTGGAGGCTTTTAAGCAGAGGCTGGATGGCCATCTCTCGGGGTGCTTTGAATGCAATTTCCTGCTTCTTGGCAGGGGGTTGGACTGGATGGCCTATGAAGTCTCTCCCAACTCTACTATTCTATGATTCTATGATTCTATGCGAAAATACAGATGTGAAAAATAGAACAGGCAGCTGGCAGGTTTGATCAATTGCATAGGAAGGGGACATATTGCACCCTCTCCTGGACAACTTGAAGAATGGACCCCAATTTTAGAATACAAGGCAGAGGGGCATTTTGCCATCATGCATGTTGTAACTTGTTGGCACCATGCATGTTGTTGGACCCGTAGCCATTCGGAAGGGGTTGAAATACCTCCCCCCTTCGCAAGATAACTTTGGAGATTCATGTCTCCTATTTTGGCACGGGATCTCAACAAGGCCTGGAAATTACCATCACTGTGCAAAGGTTCTTCACAGGTAATCGGTCGTGAATCCTTGCTCCCTCTTTAAGTCCGTTCCTGTCGGCCACAAGGGACAATAGTTTCCACAACTGGCAGAAGTTCTTTCTGTTTTCTTCTTATTTCCTTTATCATGGTGATGGATATTCTATAGTGTAGATGTACATAAAGATGTACTGTATATACCCGAGTATAATAAATAGAGTAAAATAATAAATGTATTAATAATAATAAAAATAGAGTAAAATAAATGTAAAAGTAACAACAATAACAGAGTAAAATAATGAATGTAATAATAAATAGAGTAAAATAATAAATGTATTAATAATAATAAAAATAGAGTAAAATAAATGTAAAAGAAACAACAATAATAGAGTAAAATAATAAATGTAATAATAAATAGAGTAAAATAATAAATGTATTAATAATAATAAAAATAGAATAAAATAAATGTAAAAGTAACAACAATAACAGAGTAAAATAATAAATAATAATAATTAATAGAGTAAAATAACAAATGTAACAATATCAATAATAATAGAGAAAAATATTAAATATACCATATATACTGTATATACTCGAATATAAGCCTAGTTTTTCAGCCCTTTGTTAGGACTAAAAAAAACCTCCTTGGCTTATACTCGGGTGAGGGTCCTGGTGGGCTTATATTCAGGTCGGCTTATACTCAAGTATATATGGTATATTTATTATTTTTCTCTATTATTATTGGTATTGTTACGTTTATTATTTTACTCTATTACCGTATATTGTGTACTAGTCTGCAGGGCAGCAGAAAACAAGCTCCCTCCCTCCTCCCTATGACTTCACGTATTTGTACATGGCTATCATGTCTCCTCTCAGCCTTCTCTTCTGCAGGCTAAACATGCCCAGTTCTTTAAGCCGCTCCTCATAGGGCTTGTTCTCCAGACCTGTGATCATTTTAGTTGCCCTCCTCTGGACGTTTTCCAGCTTGTCAACATCTCCCTTCAACTGTGGTGCCCAAAATTGGACGCAGTGTGATTCCAGGTGTGGTCTGACCAAGGCAGAATAGAAAGAGGGGGAGCAGGACTTCCCTGGATCTAGACGCTATTCCCCTATTGATGCAGGCCAGAATCCCATTGGCTTTTTTAGCTGCCGCATCACATTGTTGGCTCATGTTTAACTTGTTCCCCACGAGGACTCCAAGGTCTTTTTCGCACACACTGCTGTCAAGCCAGGCATCGTCCCCCATTCTGTATCTTTGATTTCCATTTTTTCTGCCGAAATGAAGTATCTTGCATTTGTCCCTGTTGAACTTCATTTTGTTAGTTTCGGCCCATCTCTCTAGTCTGTCAAGATCGTTTTGAATTCTGCTCCTGTCTTCTGGAGTGTTGGCTATCCCTCCTAGTTTGGTGTCGTCTGCAAACTTGATGATCGTGCCTTCTAACCCTTCGTCTAAGTCGTTAATCAAGATGTTGAACAGAACCGGGCCCAGGACGGAGCCCTGTGGATGGCACTCCACTTGTCACTTCTTCTTTTTTTTCATTTAATAATCCTCCTCTTTTATTTACATTCGCCCCTGTGCTCCCCTTCCCCAGAGCCATCTCTTCTTCTGTAGTCCCACCAAAAGTTCAATTCTTCATTTAGAGGTAAATTCCCATCTTCTTTTTCCAATAATTTTTCTAGAAATTTTCTCCAAATACTTTCAAAATCATTTCCCCCCCCCATAATCCCTTCTTTACTTTTAAATTTGATGTTAGCTTGTCATTCAGTGCCATTCGTCAAACTTCTTTATACCATTCATTAATTTGTATTTTCATTTCTCCTTTCCAATATTTTGCAATTAGTAATCTAGCTGCTGTTAATAGCATAGCTATTAAATTTTTTCCCTCTTATCTTTCTCATCCTCTTTTTTAATTAAAAGTTATATTTCCACTGGATTCCTTCTAATTTTTATATTCATAATATTTTCTATTTCCCTTATGACCAATTCCCAAAAACCCTTTACATGTTTACAATCCCACCACATATGCATGTAGGTTCCAATTTCCTGGCACCCTCGCCAGCATTTTTCATTATTATTCTTATTCATAATATTTAACCTTCTTGGTGTTAAATACCACTTCCAAATTAGTTTGTAATAATTTTCTTTTATTCTAATTGACATGTTTTTAAATTGTCTTGTTCACTTGTCACTTCTTTCCAAGATGAAGACAACGCATTGGTGAGCACCCTTTGGGTTCATTTGCTTAGCCAATTACAGATCCATCTAACCATAGTTTTGTCTAGCCCACATTTGACTAACTTGTTTGCCAGAAGGTCATGGGGGACTTTGTCGAAGGCCTTACTAAAATCCAGATACGCTACATCCACAGCGTTCCCTGCATCTACCCAGCTTGTCACTCTATCGAAAAAAGAGATCAGATTAGTCTGGCATGATCTGTTTTTGATAAATCTGTGTTGACTATTAGCAATGACCGGATTTGTTTCTAAGTGTTTGCAGACCACTTTCTTAATGATCTTTTCCAGAATCTTGCCTGGTATCGATGTGAGGCTGACCGGACGGTAATTCTTTGGGTTGTTGCGTGTCATAGGTTCTATATCATGGACCTAAATCTTGGTCAAGGATTCCTTGGACAAAGCATCAGGTGGGCAAATGCTAATTGAGATAAACTGCAGCTTAATTGCTTTGCCCTTTCAAAGGCATTTAGATTCCTGCTGAGCATTTTGTCTTAGTGGGGCATATTAATTATTCAACGCCTTTATAATCCCTTTCTGGAAGCCGTTTGTCGTTTTAATGCAAGATGCCGCCTTTCCTTCCTTGAACACTTGGGTAATAATAATAATAATAATAATAATAATAATAATAATAATAAGCAGTTCAATACATGGTAACGTTATGTAGTAATTTACTGTATTTGCGAATTTAGCACCAAAACATTGCAATGTATTGAAAGCATTGACTACAAAACACTGGCTACTCACAAATTGACTACAAATAAATGAATTTACAGTAACAACATTGTTGGAAATTAAATCCATCAAAAGTTCAGTCCTTGCTGCCTAGAGAAACAGCTGTAGATCCAAGCAGGAGGCAGACTGCGTTGGATAATCCAGAACGTTGGAGAAGCGAATGTTGGATAAGTGAGACTCTACTGTAATGTGGATTATTTATTTATTTATTTATTTGCTACATTTATATGCCGCCCTTCTCACCCCGAAGGGGACTCAGAGCGGCTTACAAATTAAATTTACATACAATATTATATTATTAGCATAGTACAATACTGGCAATAAATTACTATATTGTACTATATCAATATATGGCGATATTATTAGGAACATTACATGTAAAATATAATATATAATTAATATTATTATATTGTATTATTAGTATTATATCATATTACAATATAATATTATGAATATTATATGTATATACAATATCTTATAATTATTATATATTAAACTAGCTTTGCCCGGCCACGCGTTGCTGTGGCTTATGCTTTCAGAGTGTTGCTCTTTATTTACTGTCCTGATTTTAGAGATTATATTGTTCTGTATTATTATATCACAGTAATTATTACATATTATAGTTATAATCTTATATTATCTGCTTAGAACTGAATTATATGAGGCCCCTTCTTCACAGCTCTATAAAATGCACACTGAAGTGAATTATATGGCAGTGTGGAGTCCAGATAATCTAGTTCAAAGCAGATAATGTAAGATTATAAATGGGTTATATAGCTGTGTGGAAGGGCCTTGAGTCTACACTGCCATATAATCCAGTTCAAATCTGATAATCTGTATTTTATAGGCAGTGTGGAAGAGGCCTAAGTGAGACCTAACTCTGCCTGTCCCCTGGGCTGCGTGGGTTGCTAGGAGACCAAGTAGGCGGAGCTTAGCCTTCTCACTGGCAGCAATTGGATAAAAACAATTCTCCCTCTCCCTCTAATTAGGACTTTATTTTTCTTTTCTTTTTGTTGTATGAACGTAGAGGCATGGATGAGGGGTTGTGCTGCCAAGTTTGGTGTTTCTGGGATGTGTAGTTTTGTTGTTTTGTCCTAGGCCGAAATTTCATTACCCTTTTATATATATAGATTTTTTATATATATATAGAATAGCATGTTATGGGGGGAGGAGCCGTCAGCTGATGCAAAGAGACAAGATGGAACTTGATCATCAACTTGCTTTGATAATCTGGATTATATGGCAATGTAGAAGCGACCTGAGTTGGCACCTCCATTCAGCACAGCCTGCCCATTATTACCTGGAGTCTGTCCAATCTGCCTTATCCGTCTCTTAACATATTAGGAAAGGATCGGCTTATTATGGGAAGGGAAGCCAGTGCTTGTGGGATGGCTGCGGGGCCTGCAGTCCTTCTCCCTCGCAATGCTTAGACAGCTCTCCATGGCTCCGGACCCAAACACACGGCACAGGGTGGCAGAGATGTACAGTTCGACAACATGTTTTTTTTCTTCCTGGCAATATGGAGCTTCTGCAGTTTCCATTATGGTCTGATTGAAGGATTACATGCCACATCAATAGCCTTGCTTTGGAAAGGCACTTTGTTTCTATGCTCTACTGACCTCTTCTGGCTGAATTTGGGATTACATGACTGCACCACTTTCCCCCCATTTGTCTTTTTATTGGTCGCTTCTATTTTATAGTTTACTAGCTTGGGGACCCGGCGGTGCCTGGGTCATTTGAGAATGGTATTATTTGTCTTTCAATGTTATGTATTCTGTTTGGAGTGGGTGAACTACAATTCCGAGAATCGTGGCTCAATCCTCCCCAAACCCTGCCAGTATTCTAAGTTGGCCATTTTGGGCGTGTGTACCAGGTGTAGTGTATTATTTATTTATTTATTTATTTATTTACATTACTTTTACCCCGCCTTTCTCTCCGAGGAGACTCAAAGCGGCTTACAGTAAATGGATGGGGGTACAGTACAGTAGTATTCTCTGGATGGGGGTGAACTACTGCAATTTCCAGATTCCCGAGGCAATTGCCCCGAAATATCTATCAGTATCCACAGCAGGCAATATTCAGTCTGTGTGCCAAGTTTGGTCTAGATTCGTCATTGGCTGAATTCAGTGGTCTTTGGATGGAGGTGAACTACATCTCCCAAAATCAAGGCCCATTCCCACAAATACCTGCAGTATGTTCAGTAGGTCATGAGGCTTCTCTGTGTGAAGTGTGGTCCTAATGCATTGTCGGTGGGGTCAGTGTTTATCTGGCTGCAGGTGAACTATAACTCCCTTTTCCCAAACTTGTCCAATATGTTGTATTGGTTATGGGGGCTCAGTGTGCCAAGTGTGATGCTCATTCATTGCAGATGAACTATAAATCCCAGTACCTACTACTCCTTAACTTCCAGTCCAGTTCCCCTCCAAACCCACCAGTAGTCAACTCTGGGCATATTGGGTCTGCATGGCAAGTTTGGCCGAGAGCCATCATTGTTTTTGTTCATAGCATTCTGTGTGTAGGTGAACTACAACTCCTGTATATTCCCCGGTAGGAGTCACAGGGCTCTGACTTGATGCAGGGTGAACTACAACTTCCACCATGTGGAGTCAATCCCTAAATTCCTCCAGTAAGTTTAGTTGCAGCTCAGTTCTGCTCTTTGTTATGTAGAGAGATTGGAAAGGAAAGGGCAGTGGGCGGGGTCATGCAAATTCCACAGCAATGGAGAACCCTGGGATGCCTGCCTGTGGACACATATCCATAATCACAATTATCATCACCATCAATCACCAGCTGGTTAGTAGCCAGCTGCAATAAATCACTACTGACCGAGAGGTCATGAGTTCAAAACCAGCCCTGGTCGGATTGAGTGCCCGACCATTAAATAGCCTAGCTGGTTGTTTCCCTAAGTAACCCAAAAGACAGTTGCATCTGTCAAGTAGGAAAACGTAGGGACCGCTTTATGAGGGAAGGCTAATTTAACTAATTTATGTCACCATAAAAATGTCCAGCAGCGTGCATGCAGAAGAATGAGGAAGTCCTCCATCAAGGACTCGGTGTCACAGTGGATGATGCAGCAGCAGCGCCCCCTATAACCGGAATCAAGCATACCCTCATGAAGCCGGAAGCTGGAAAATGTTAAATTGCCTCTGTGTCTCTGTTCTGTATGTTGTATGTCTAATGGCATTGAATGTTTGCCATGTATATGTACATTGTGATCCACCCTGAGTCCCCTTCGGTGTAGGAAGGGCGTAATATAAATACTGTAAATAAAATAAGTAAATATATCACTCTTAAAGAGACTTTAAAATAAGGGAATATCATAAATGAAGTGAATGACTAATATGTTGTTGTATGTTGTTCAGTCTTGTCACTCAAAACACACACCTTTCACCCATCACAGGCTTCGTCTACACTGCCATATAATGCAGTTAAAAACTGCATTGTATGGTCAGTGTAGACTCACATAATGGCAGTTTGGCATAAATAGTTCCAATTAATCCTCTTCCATCCCACTTTTCAATCTGCGTTTAAAATGACCCGGTTTCTCTCTCCTCCTCTGTCCTCAGTTACATTGATTGATACAAACGGAGTTCAAAATGCAAAAGGAGGAAAAAGAGACGAGCTCCAGCAAAAACAAATGGCTAAAGTCTCATTTAGCTTTGGCCTTTATTTTTTATCTATGAATGCTTTTTGCTATCTTGACCGAACGCTGGATGCTATATTTCCAGAAATGAAACTGGACGACAGCTACGGGATGCGGACAATGAACGTCGAAACCCTTTGGGAAATGGAGTCAAGCTCATAAATCCAGAACTTTTAAAAGGAATTTTGGGCATGAGTGTGGCCAGAAGTTATGTCATTTCAAAGCATAGCAGCCCCAAAGGACCTGTTTACGGAGGCGAAAGAAAGAAAGAAAGAAAGAAAGAAAGAAAGAAAGAAAGAAAGAAAGAAAGAAAGAAAGAAAGAAAGAAAGAAAGAAGGAAGGCATCAAACCCCGTTTCTTCTATATTTTGAAATGGGGGAAAACACCAGAGTTCGAAAAACAATATTGCAGAAAATTAATTCCTAGAAATGAAATGTGACGATTTCCTAAATCTTGGGTCAGTCATGAATCAGAATTCAAGAAATCAGAAAATCTTGGGAGTTGCAGTTTCCCAAGATCCAAACCCTTCTCTGGGTGCATCTGCACTGGAGAATAAATGCAGTCGGGACTCATTTTAAATGCCATTATTATTATTATTATTATTATTATTATTATTATTATTATTATTATTATTATTATTATGTGGCACAGCTGGTTAGTAGCCAGCTGCAATAAATCACCACTGACCAAGAGGTCATGAATTTGAAGCCAGCCTGGGTCAGGGTAAGCTCCTGACCATTAATTGTTGACCAATGCAGCCGAAAGACAGTTGCATCTGTCAAGTAGGAATTAGGTACCGCTTATGCGGGGAGACTAATTTAACTACAGTAGAGTTCCGGTTATCCGACTTCAATTTATCTAATCTACCGTATTATCCAACGTGCTTGCCGGAGGGACAAGACTCTTCCCTTCGGCAAGCACAGGGCTTCCCTAAACTGGGCAAACAATTGGCTTGCTGGGAGGGATAATAGGGCTTCCCTATTATCCGAAGGTTCCGGTTATCCGACATTCCGCCTGCCCATTTATGTCAGATAACCTGAACTCTACTGTCATTTACAACGCCATAAAATCTCCAGCGGCATGCGGAAGAATGAGGAATGAGGAAGTATTCCATCAAGGACTCGGTATCACAAGTAGACAGTGAAGCAGTAGCTCCCCCTGTGGCTAGAATTGAGCATACCTTCATGAAGCCAGAAGCTGGAACGTTAAATTGCCTCTGTGTCTGTCTATATGTGTTTGTCTGTATATGTCGTGTGTCTAATGGGTGCCATGCCAACAGATCTCAGCCAGCATTAGACATTGACAAAACTACGATCTGCCAACTGCAAAAGGCCACCCTGCTGGGATCTGCACGCATCATCCGAAAATACATCACAGAGTCCTAGACACTTGGGAAGTGTTTGACTTGTGATTTTGTGATACGAAATCCAGCATGTCTATCTTGTTTGCTGTTAAAAACTCCCACAAATTATAATACAAATCAGGATTCTACAACTCTATATTAGAGTACTTCTCATCAAAAAAAATAGCTTTCAAAATATCATCAACAATGGTACAGTTTCCATGTCATAATCTTAACACAGTATACTATTGAAGGACATAAAGAGACAACCAAGTCCATATTGTTCCTGGAGTTGCGTGGAATCTTAGGCCATTGTCAGTTGAAGTAAAGATTTTCAGTCTCCAAAATAATAGTTTTTATGTTCAAAGGAATTCTTCATTTTTTGCAATGCCAAGAAATGGTACACGTTCAAAGGAATTCTTCGTTTGAATTGCAATGCCAAGAAATGATACACACACAACAAGGTCTCCCGGGTTGTTCCCCTTGTTTCGTTATCACTTCCTCGGGTGTTGTGTTTTAATCAAGTTGTACTCAGTATGCTAAATAAAGGAGTAAAAATAACATACACAATAGATATATGAAACTCCCATATTAACATTGCTAAGGAAAGGTTTTTTTTAAAAAAGGAATACAGTAAAAAAAAAACACTTCTCTACTCACATTCTTATCAGTAACACTGGCTCTGTTTGAAGTGGAGTTCTATAACGAGCAAATGAAAGATTTCCAGGATGCCTCTTAAGTAAGGTACATATTACAGAAAACAGGTGTATTCGATTCTATCATTTAGCCCCTGAGGAAATAGTGTTTGTAGTTTAAAAATCCAAAACTACAAACAGAGCCAAGCTATTTTTTTGATGAGAAGTACTCTAATATAGAGTTGTAGAATTCTGATTTGTATTATAATTTATGGGAGTTTTTAAGTGTATATATACACATACATTTTGTTCTGCATTATTATAGATATTGTGCATTATTCACTATCTTGTTTGCTGTGTCATAATGAAATAATAATATTATGACTTTTGGCAAACCCTAAAAGCTGGGCCTAATGTCACAAAAAAGGATCTTTCCCATATTTTATGGCCTTTGGGCTGCAATTCCCAGGAGCCTTGCTTGGGAATTATGGGAACTAGGAGAAGTTTCTCTGAGCTCTGCCGGTTTGTAAACCAAAGCGGCAGAAGAGGACATTTTCCCCTTTTAGCGAATGGCTTCCATCTGCTTGGATGATTCATGCACATTCTTTCCCAACTTGCTCACCATCCTGCAAATATTAATGATTTTCTTCCCCTTGTTACCGGCTGACCTCCTGCCCCTCTTGATGCTGCCGAGGAGGAGAGAGCGTTTCTGAGGAATTGGCTGCCGGTTTCGTCTAGACTCCATCTCCAAAGTGCATTGCAAAATGTACAGCATATAATATTTCCCAAGCTGTGGTCCAATTCACCTCTTCATGATATCTCTTCCATCTGAAGAATGATGTGTTGCTTGACATCGGAGGATGCAGGACCAAAGAGAGACCTTAAATTTGGATTCGGAGACATCCGCTGGCATCATTTCTCTCGCAAAATTAATCTTGGATTTCAGGGTGACGTGAACCAGACAGAAGAGCGTGGGAGAGCCAGGCTGGGACACTTTTCCTCACTTTGGAAACTTTTTGGAAAGTTTTCGGAAACTTTTCATAAAGTTTTAAGAAATCTTTCAGGAACTTTATGGAAACTTTTTGGATACTTTTTGGAAACTTTTCAGAAAGTTTTTTTTAGAACCTTTTCAGAAAGTTTTAAGAAACTTTTCAGGAACTTTATTGAAACTTTTCGGATACTTTTTGGAAACTTTTTGGAAACATTTTGGAAATAATAATAATAATAATAATAATAAACTTTATTTATACCCCGCCACCATCTCCCCAACGGGGACTCAGGGCGGCTTACATGGGGCCATGCCCAGAACAATACAATATAACAGAATATAAATACAACAACAAATCAAAACACATTGAACAATACAATAAATGATAATATACACTCCATATGCAGTTTTTTAAGAAACTTTTCAGAAAGTTTTTTAGAAACTTTTCAGAAAGTTTTAAGAAACTTTTCAGGAACTTTATGGAAACTTTTTGTATACTTTTTGAAAACCTTTGGAAACATTTTGGAAACATTTCAGAAAGTTTTTTTTAGAAACTGCAGAAAGTGTTCAGGAAGCTTTTGGAAAAATTTTGGTAACTTTTTGAAAACATTTTGGAAACTTTTCAAAAAAAGCTTTGAGAAACCTTGCAGAAAGTTTTCAGGAACTTTTTGGAAAGTTTTCAGAAAGTTTTTGGAAACTTTTATAGCCCCAAAATATTGCAGCCAAGCAACTGAGGTAAAACTAACAATAACAAACAAAACTGGCTACCATTTTTGGGCAAAACCCCCAAAGTCTGGCTACAACGGTGTTATGTATCTACTTTATAGAATTAACACAGTTTGACACCACTCTTAGACTGTTTTTGCTCGATGCTATGGGATCCTTAGAGTTGCCATTTGACAAGGGGACCATTTGACAGGGGATAAAGATCTTGTAACACTACAACTCCCATTATTCCATAGGATGAAGCCATCGCAATGCAAGTGGTTTCAAACTCCTGTTTGTGTCTCTCTCAAAGATGATGATTTCGGTTAAAGACCCAGACGGAGCCAGCAATTAAATTACTGGTTTGATGATCAAGGAAAAAAATGTCAAATTAGCATCTGGTTAATTGGATCTTGCAGAACAAATCATAGGCTAATTTCAGCAGGCTGTTATTTGCTCGTTGTTGGGAAAGAGAAATATAATCCGATCCTCTCCGGAGTCACAAAGAGGTGAATGCAAAGCAGGGGTGGGATTAGTTAAGCGATGCTCAGAGTTGGTTTTACTTGTTGCTTTTCCCTGAAATATAGCCTTCCGCACCTGAGATTTGTTGGCGGTCTCCCATTCAAGGACTAACCAGGGCTGACCCAGTTTAGCACCCGAGTTCACATCAAATCCTTTAAAATGAATATATATATATTCATTTTAAAGGATTTGTATATATATATACTAGCTGTGCCCGGCCACGCGTTGCTGTGGCGAAGTATGGTGGTATGGGAAATAAAGTACTGAGGAATTGGTGGTAGTTAAGGTAAAGGTTTTCCCCTGACATTAAGTCCAGTCGTGTCTGACTCTTGGGGTTGGTGCTCATCTTGAGTCTACACTGCCATATAATCCAGTTGAAATCAGATAATCTGTATTTTATAGGCAGTGTGGAACAGGCCTAATTGAAGTGGCCCTGGGCTGAGTGGGTTGCTAGGAGACCAAGTGGGTGGAGCTTAGCCTTCTAACTGACAGCAGACCAAATTGGTGGAGCTTAGCCTTCTAACTGGCAGCAATTGGATAAAAACAATTATTCCTCTCCCTCTAATTAGGACTTTATTTTTCTTTTCTTTTTGTTGTATGAACGTAGAGGCATGGATGAGGGGTTGTGCTGCCAAGTTTAGTGTTTCTGGGATGTGTAGTTTTGTTGTTTTGTCCTAGGCCAAAATTTCATTACCCTTTTATATATATAGACTAGCTGTGCCCTGCCACGCGTTGCTGTGGCCCATTGGAATTGCACTGAATAGCTCCGGTTTTTGGGGTTTTTTTAGGCCCTGTGGAGGTCCGTGACATGATATTTTGTGGTTTCAACCTCGAGGCGTGGATGATGGATTGTGTTGTGAAATTTCGAGGTTGGGGGGTGTTTAGTTTTGTTGTTTTGCTCGGTGCCAGGATTCCATCACACACACACACATATATATATATATATATATATATATATATATATATATATATATTAGCTGTGTCCGGCCACGCGTTGCTGTGGCGAAGTATGGTGGTATGGGAAATAAAGTATTGAGGAATTGGTGGTAGTTAAGGTAAAGGGTAAAGGTGTAGAGTCCAGATAATCCAGTTAAAGCAGATAATATAAGATTATAAATGGGTTATTTAGCTGTGTGGAAGGGCCTTGAGTCTACACTGCCATCTAATCCAGTTAAAATCTGATAATTTGTATTTTATAGGCAGTGTGGAAGAGGCCTAAGTGAGGCCTAACTCTGTCTGTCCCCTGGGTGAGTGGGTTGCTAGGAGACCAAGTGGGCAGAGCTTAGCCTTTTAACTGGCAACAATTGGATAAAAACAATTATTCCTCTCCCTCTAATTAGGACTTTATTTTTCTTTTCTTTTTGTTGTATCAACCTAGAGGAGTGGATGATGGGTTGTGTTGTCAATTTTCAAGGTTGTGAGGTGTTTAGTTTTGTTGTTTTGGCGGTCGCCAGGATTCCATCCCTCTTTTATATATATAGATGGGCCAAGTCTGGTAACTTATTTATTTCGACATCTGAGATTGTATGTTCTGTACAATAATTGTGCATCTTCTAGTTTTCATAAATGGATGGGAATCGCAAGACGGACAAGATGAGAGAAAGGATATGCACACCCTTGCAGGCTAAAATGCCCTAAAATACTAATATAGATCTTGCATAACAACAGACAGGGCTTGCAAAGAATACACAAACAAACAAACATGCATACATACATATACTCCCCCCCCCCCTATTTCATTCCAGGGGTTCTTCTCCACTTTATGCTTCATCCAAGGACAGATTTTGGAAGCCTTCCTCCCTGATATTTGGGCTCACAACACGATACAAAAGAGCCGCTTCTCCCGAAACGGGTTCTCCGAAGACGGGACGGGGGTCACCAGGGGGTCTTCCTTGCTGTGGGTTTCGCAATATGCCAAGAGATCAGCCGCTGCCTTGGACACCTGGCGGAGAAGAAGAAAGTGGTCTCCAAAGAATCAGCACCAAAGCTGGACTACTGCACTGTGATACTTGTGGGGCGGCCCTTGGCGACTGTTTGCTCGCCTTGCCCTTTGACAAGTGTGGCTATTATGCTCAAGCATCTCATTTCTCTCCAAATCATTCTCCAGGTTGCATAGTTTACTTAGATAAAATTATTGAAATCCTGGCTTTTAACAGGCTAGCAAATAAATGAATTTTTGGGGGAAGATGCTACCCATATTCTCAACCAACCATAATATCTTTCAATTCTACTCTTGATAGTTCAGTGCTTTGCATCCCTACTCAAAAGTTATTTCCAGTGTGTTGAATAAGGCTACTTCTAAGTAAGTGTGCAATCTTATAGAGGTGTGCTCAAAAATAAGTCCCATTGGTTTCAGTAGGACTAATCCCCAGATAAATGTGCTTGGTAAAACTGAGAATTATATATTTGTCTAGACGACAACTCCCAGCAGCTAGGTTACTTAGGACTGCAGGAAGTTGCAACTCAACATATAGAAAGCTGCAAAATTTCCATCACTGATCTAAAAGACTGATGCCCAATTTATCATTTACATTTATCTCAATAATACCATTTTACATATATATATATATATATGTAAAATGGTATTATCGAGATAAATGTAAATGATAAATTGGGCATCAGTCTTTCGTGTCAAAAGCATTGGTACAGCAAATACATTTCAAATTATATATATATATATATATATATATATATATATATATATATATACACACACACACACACACACACACACACACACACACACACACATACATACACACACACTAGCTGTGCCCGGCCACGCGTTGCTGTGGCGAAGTCTGGTGGTATGGGAAATAAAGTATTGAGGAATTGGTGGTAGTTAAGGTCAAGGGTAAAGGTTTTACCTTACATTAAGTCCATTATAAATGGGTAATATAGCTGTGTGGAAGGGCCTTGAGTCTACACTGCCATCTAATCCAGTTAAAATCAGATAATCTATATTTTATAGGCAGTGTGGAAGAGGCCTAAGTGAGACCTAAGTCTGCCTGTCCCCTGGGCTGAGTGGGTTGCTAGGAGACCAAGTGGGCGGAGCTTAGCCTTCTAACTGGCAGCAATTGGATAAAAACAATTATTCCTCTCCCTCTAATTAGGACTTTATTTTTCTTTTCTTTTTGTTGTATGAACGTAGAGGCATGGATGAGGGGTTGTGCTGCCAAGTTTAGTGTTTCTGGGATGTGTAGTTTTGTTGTTTCGTCCTAGGCCGAAATTTCATTATCCTTTTATATATATATATAGATATATATCTGCAAAATATTGCAGAATTTTCCAAATATTGTTCCATTACATCATTAACAAAAATGTTTATACTTTTGAAAATTACCTGTGAGTTGTTTGGAAGGCTTACCTTCATGCGATCGATGTTCACTTCTAACTTGAGCTGCTCCACCGTCTTACGGGCTTCGGCGATCTTGGCCATGTTGTTGGACATTATGGTCGGTCAACCTTGGCTTTGCTGTCGATGGAATGGCAGAGAGACAAGAAAGCAATGAACATATCCATATTTATATCCATACTAGCTTGGGTGCCCAGCGTTTCCCAGTCAATTTTAATTATACAAAATGGTTGTTGGTGAACTCCATGCCAGGTTAACCCCCTGAAACTCCATGAGTACCTAAACTTTGTTATGTTGGGCAAGTTTGCTCTAGATGAATCATTGGTAGGGTTCAGTGTTCTCTCTTGCTGTAGGGTGAACTACAACTCCCACTATGGTGAGTCAGTCCCCTCAAACCACTCCAGTAGGTTGAATTAGTCGTGGGGGTTTTGTGTGCCAAGTTTGGTCCAAGTCCATCATCAGTGGAGGTTACAGTTTCTCTGGTTGTGGGTGAACTACAGCTCCCAGAATGGAAGGTCAGTTCTCCCCAAACCTCATGCTATGCTAATTTTAAATATAAACAGTAGAGTCTCACTTATCCAAGCAAAACGAGCCAGCATAAGCTTGGATAAGCGAATATCTTGGATAATAAGGAGGGATTAAGAAGAAGCCTATTAAACATCAAATTAGGTTATGATTTTACAAATCAAGCACCAAAACATCATGTTAGACAACACATTTGACAGAAAAAGTAGTTCAATACGCAGTAATGCTACGTAGTAATTACTGTATTTACGAATTTAGCACCAAAATATCACGATGTATTGAAAACATTGACTACAAAAATGCGTTGGATAATCCAGAACGTTGGATAAGCGAATGTTGGATAAGTGAGACTCTACTGTACTGTATTTACGAATTTAGCACCAAAATATCATGATATATTGAAAACACTCACTACAAAAATGCATTGGATAATCCAGAATGTTGGATAAGCTAATGTTGGATAAGTGAGACTCTACTGTACTGTATTTATGAATTTAGCACCAAAATATCATGATATATTGAAAATACTGACTACAAAAATGCATTGGATAATCCAGAACGTTGGATAAGCAAATGTTGGATAAGTGAGATTCTACTGTACTGTATTTACGAATTTAGCAGCAAAATATCGTGATATATTGAAAAGATTGACTACAAAAATGGCTTGGATAATCCAGAACGTTGGATAAGCGAATGTTGGATAAGTGAGACTCTACTGTACTGTATTTACGAATTTAGCACCAAAATATCACGATATATTGAAAACATTGACTACAAAAATGGCTTGGATAATCCAGAACGTTGGATAAGCGAATGTTGGATAAGTGAGATTCTACTGTACTGTATTTACGAATTTAGCACCAAAATATCACGATATATTGAAAACATTGACTACAAAAATGGCTTGGATAATCCAGAAACTCGGATAAGCAAGGCTTGGATAAGTGAGACTCTACTGTATATAGATGAATTTCTGTAAACTGGGCCAGGTTAAAACTTAGCTTTTTTATTAAATCCTTTGGGGCATAATATACTCCTAAGAATGGCCCTATGTTAATTGATGAGTTGTCGGTTTTTCATTGGGAATCATTGAAGTTGTTTACAATCATGAGATCCTTGAGGCCGGGATGCCACGTATATTACTCAATAATACATTATGAAGAAGAAGAAATGAGAATAAACCCCAGAAGAAGCACGCAAGGGCAAGATGGGGTGGCCATAAAGGGAAACCGTACGGCACGGCACAAACGGCACAGCGGCGGGAAGCCGTGACACTGTGCCACGGTCCAAGAGGAAAAGAGAGCGGTGGGAGGCAAACGCGGCTAATGATCCCGTTGCTTTCCTCTTCCTTTCTGGCTCTTGGCCAGAGGTTCAAAGCCCGGGCTAATTGCAGAGCCACCCCCTGCGAGGCCAAAGGAAAGGTTACGGCAAAGGATGAAAGCCGACCGAGCAGCAAAAGGCTCCCGTGGGGGGTCTTTGGTGATGTTCAGCAAGCTGGCTGCAAGGATTATCATTAGGACCGATATTACATGCCACAGTGCCTCTGAGCATGTGCAGAGTCATTTTTTCTGCCCACAAGGATCTCCACAATCAGTGATGGGCAAAGAGGATAAAAGCCTATAGAGCAGCAAGAGGGTCTTAGGCAGGGTTGCTTTGTTGCACGCCGCAACCCTATCTATGGCCTCTGAGCATGTGCAAAGTCTTTTTTCTACTGCAATTAAGAGCAATAAGGCTCCATTGGGTGTCTTATTGGTGGGGAAAGCCAAGCCAACTAATAGAAAGACTCTCATTTCATGCCACAGTCCTATCTATGGTTCCAGGAGCCTCCGATGGCCTAGGGCAGGGGTCCCCAAACTAAGGCCTGGGGGCCGGATGCAGCCCTCCGAGGTCATTTACCTGGCCCCCGCCCTCAGTTTTATAATAGAATATATTGTACTACAGTAGAGTCTCACTTATCCAACATAAACGGGCCAGCAGAATGTTGGATAAGTGAATATGTTGGATAATAAGGAGAGATTAAGAAAAAGTCTATTAAACATCAAAATAGGTTATGATTTTACAAATTAAGCACCAAAACATCATGTTATACAACAAATTTGTCAGAAAAAGTAGTTCATTACACATTAATGCTATGTAGTAATTACTGTATTTACGAATTTAGCATCAAAATATCATGATATATTGAAAACATTGACTACAAAAATGCGTTGGATAATCCAGAACGTTGGATAAGCGAGTGTTGGATAAGTGAGACTCTACTGTATATACATATAATATTGATAATAATATTATAATGTAATACAATATAACACTAATAATAATACCATATAATAATATTAATTATATATTCTATATTACATATAATATTACTAATAATAATACAGTATAGTGGTATAGTTCAACATAGTAATATATAATGCTAATATTGTGCTATGCTAATAATATAATATATTGTATGTACATATAATTTGTAAGCCACTCTGAGTCCCCTTTGGGGTGAGAAGGGTGTGATACAAATGTAGTAAATAAATGCAGTAAATAATAAATAAATGAATGAATAAATAAATAAATTTTAGACTTAGGCTCGCCCAAAGTCTGAAATGACTTGAAGGCACACAACAACAACAACAACAACAACAACAACAACAACAACAACAACAACAACCCTAATTAACTTGACTATCTTATTGGCCAGAAGCAGGACCACACTTCCCATTGAAATCCTGATAAATGTATGTTGGTTAAAATTGTTTTTATTTTTAAATATTGTATTGTTCTTTCATTGTTCTTGTTGTTGTTGTTGTTTTTGCACTACAAATAAGACATATCCAGTGTGCATCGGAATTTGTTTATTTTTTTTCCAATGATAATCCGGCCCCTCAACAGTCTGAAGGATTGTGGACCGGCCCTTGGTTAAAAAAGTTTGAGGACCCCTGGCCTAGGGGATAAAAGCCTTGTGACTCGAAGGTTGGGTTGCTGACCTGAAGGCTGTCAGGTTCGAATCCCACCCAGGGAGAGCGCGGATGAGCTCCCTCTCTCAGCTCCAGCTCCATGCGGGGCCATGAGAGAAGCCTCCCACAAGGATGGTAAAACATCAAAACATCCAGGCATCCCCTGGGCAACGTCCTTGCAGACGGCCAATTCTCTCACTCCAGAAGTAACTCTGGTTGCTCCTGACACGAAAAAAAATTCTATGGTTCCTCCATGCCTCTGAGCATGTGCAGAGTCATTTTCCCACCACAATCAAGGATCATGTGGGCAATAAGACTCCTTTGGGTGTCTTTGGTGGGGGGAAGAGAAGCCAAGAAAAAGAAAGCACTCGCATTTCATGCCACAATCCTATCTATGGTTCTTCCATGCCTCTGAGCATGTGCAGAGTCATTTTTCCACAATCAAGGATTATGTGGGCAATAAGACTCCTTTGGGTGTCTTTGGTGGGGAAAACCAAGCCAATTAAAAGAAAGGACTCTCATTTCATACTATCTATGGTTCTTCCATGCCTCTGAGCATGTGCAGAGTCATTTTTCCACAATCAATATTTATTTATTTGTTTGTTTACTACATTTATATCCCGCTCTTCTCACCCGGAAGGGGACTCAGAGCGGCTTACAAATCAAATGAACATACATTATATTATTAGCATAGCACAATATAAAGCATGAAATTACTACAGTAGAGTCTCACTTATCCAACATAAACGGGACGGCAGAATGTTGGATAAGCGAATATGTTGGATAATAAGGAGATATTAAGAAAAAGCCTATTAAACATCAAAATAGGTTATGATTTTACAAATTAAGCACCAAAACATCATGTTTAACAACAAATTTGACAGAAAAAGTAGTTCAATACGCAGTAATGTTATGTAGTAATTACTGTATTTACGAATTTAGCACCAAAATACCATGATATATTGAAAACATTGACTACAAACATGGGTTGGATAATCCAGAACGTTGGATAAGTGAGTGTTGGATAAGTGAGACTCTACTGTATATTGTACTATATGGTAGTATTATTAGTAATATTACATTTAATATATAATATATAATTAATATTTTTATATTGTATTATCAGTAGTATAATATTGTAAAAAAGGTAAAGGTAAAGGTTTTCCCCTGACGTTAAGTCCAGTCATGTCTGACTCTGGGAGTTGGTGCTCATCTCCATTTCTAAGCCGAAGAGCCGGCGTTGTCCGTAGACACCTCCAAGGTCATGTGGCCACTGGCATGACTGCATGGAGCGCCGTTACCTTCCCGCCGGAGCGGTACCTATTGATCTACTCACATTTGCATGTTTTCTAACTGCTAGGTTGGCAGGAGCTGGGGCTAATAGCGGGCGCTGCATCTAGAGGTTCCTAAAGAGAACTATATTAATCACATATGTGTATAATCGAATCTGCGAAAACCACACCTGCAAAGGACAGGTGGCACAAAGAGATGTTTGGAAGATGGAGTTGTTGCTTCTCCCATTGAATCCCTATGGAGAAAGCAACTTGCCAGCTGTGCTCAAGCCTTTCCAGCTGCTCCTTCGTGTCAAAACAATCCTCTTATCTCCAAGCTGGTAAATATTAGAAAGGATGGTAGAGGGATGGGTGTATATTATTATTATTATTATTATTATTATTATTATTATTATTATTATTATTATGCCCTGCTTTCCTCTCTTAAACAAGACTCATTATTATTAACGGCGCTTCATTCAGTCATGCCGGCCAAATGACCTTGGAGGTGTCTATGGACAACGCCGGCTTAGCATATTAAAATGTTTTTCATATATATATATATATACACACATACACATACACACACACACACACACACACAAAACAATCCCTCCTCTTATCTCCAAGCTGGTAAATATCAGAAAGGATGGTAGATGGATGGGTGTATATTATTATTATTATTATTATTATTATTATTATTATTATTATTATTATTATTATGCCCTGCGTTCCTCTCTTAAACAAGACTCAAAGCGGCTCACACCATTAGAAAAAGAACACTGCGCTGGATCAGCCAGCAAGGAATGATGATGATAATAATAATAATAATAATAATAATAATAATAATAATAATAATAATTTTATGCATAACATATTAAAATGTTTTTCTAATAATATATATAAATATACAAAACAATCCCTCCTGTCATCTCCAAGCTGGTAAATATCAGAAAGGATGGTAAATGGATGGGTGTATATTATTATTATTATTATTATTATTATTATTATTATTATTATTATGCCCTGCTTTCCTCTTAAACAAGACTCAAAGCTTCTCACACCATTAAAAAAAGAACACTGCGTTGGATCAGCCGGCAAGGAATAATAATGATGATGATAATAATAATAATCATAATAATAATTTTATGCATAGCATATTAAAATGTGATATATATATATATACACACACACACACACACACACACACACACACACACACATACAAAACAATCCCTCCTCTTATCTCCAAGCCGGTAAATATCAGAAAGGATGGTAGATGGATGGGTATATATTATCATCTATCTGTCTATGTAGCTATCATCTATCTATATTTATCTCATCTCTGTATCTATCTATCATCTATCTATGCATCTATCAAGTATGTATGTATGTATGTAATACATCTCTCTGTCATTTATGTATCTATCATCTATGAATTTATCATCTATGTATGTATGTATGTATGTATGTATCTGGAGCTCCTGGTGGCACAGCAGATTAAACCACTGACCTGCTGAACTTGCGGAATGAAAGGTTGCATGTTCGAATCTAGGGAGCAGAGCGAGCACCCGCTGTTAGCCCCAGCTTCTGCCAACCTAGCAGCTTGAAAACATGCTAATGTGAGTAGATCAAAAGTGACCGCTCCGGCAGGAAGGTAACGGCGCGCCATGCAGTCACGCCGGCCACATGACCTTAGAGGTGTCTACGGACAACGCCGGCTCTTTGGCTTAGAAATGGAAATGAGCACCAACTCCCAGGGTTGGACACGACTGGACTCCTTTACCTCTATCTATCTATCTATCTATCTATCTATCTATCTATCTATCTATCTATCTATCTATCTATCTATCTATCTATCTATCTATCTATCTATCTATCTATCTATCACATCTATCTATCTATCTATCTATCTATCTATCTATCTATCTATCTATCTATCTATCTATCTATCTTTCTATCTATTATCTATGTATGTATGTATCTCATATAACTATCACATGTATCTATCATCTATGTATCTATGTATCTATGTATCTTATCTATCTATCATCTATCTATCTATCTATCTATCTATCTATCTATCTATCTATCACATCTATCTTTCTATCTATCATCTATGTATGTATGTATCTCATATAACTATCACATGTATCTATCATCTATGTATCTATGTATCTATGTATCTTATCTATCTATCATCTATCTATCTATGTATCTATCTATCTATCACATCTATCTATCTATCTATCTATCTATCTATCTATCTTTCTATCTATCATCTATGTATGTATGTATCTCATATAACTATCACATGTATCTATCATCTATGTATCTATGTATCTATGTATCTTATCTATCTATCATCTATGTATCTATCTATCTATCTATCTATCTATCTATCTATCTATCTATCTATCTATCTATCTATCTATCACATCTATCTATCTATCTATCACATCTATCTATCTATCTATCTTTCTATCTATTATCTATGTATGTATGTATCTCATATAACTATCACATGTATCTATCATCTATGTATCTATGTATCTATGTATCTTATCTATCTATCATCTATGTATCTATCTATCTATCTATCACATCTATCTATCTATCTATCTATCTATCTTTCTATCTATTATCTATGTATGTATGTATCTCATATAACTATCACATGTATCTATCATCTATGTATCTATGTATCTATGTATCTTATCTATCTATCATCTATGTATCTATCTATCTATCTATCTATCTATCTATCACATCTATCTATCTATCTATCTATCATCTATGTATGTATGTATGTATGTATGTATCTCATATAACTATCTATCACATGTATCTATCATCTATCTATGTCTCTATGTATCTCATCTATCTATCTATCTATCATCTATGTATGTATCTATCTTATCTCATCTGTCTACCTATTTATCTATCACATCTATCTATCATCTATGTATCTGTCATCTAAGTAGTTTTCGAACTCATCTATCTATCTATCTATCTATCTATCTATTACATATATCTATCATCTATCTATCATCTATG
Organism: Anolis carolinensis; assembly: GCF_035594765.1. Lineage (NCBI taxonomy): Eukaryota > Metazoa > Chordata > Lepidosauria > Squamata > Anolidae > Anolis > Anolis carolinensis. The sequence continues at coordinate 5,616,116 of NW_026943821.1, read as the reverse complement.
TATGTATGTATCTTATATAACTATCTATCACATGTATCGACCTATCTACCTATCTATCTATCTGTCATCTATGTATGTATCTATCTTATCTCATCTGTCTACCTATTTATCTATGACATCTATCTATCATCTATGTATCTATCATCTAAGTATTTTTCTAACTCATCTATCTATCTATCTATCTATCTGTCTGTCTGTCTGTCTGTCTGTCTGTCTGTCTCATCTACCTATACTAATAATAATTCTTATACCCTGCCACCCTCTCCCAAACAGGACTTGGGACGACTTACATATGGGACAAAATGCCCAGAGACACAAATACAAACAATCCATCAGAGCAAAAAACATGATTGAAATAAAACATAGTTAACAAAATTTAAAAAATCAGTTAATAATACAAATTCAACAAAACGTAAGAATATAAAATGTATCATCTATCTATCTATCTATCTAATTGTCAAAAGGAGACATGGCTCCATTCCGATCTCCCGCAACAATATTACATTTTCAAATTGTGAATCCAACACATACATACATACATACATACATACATACATACATATGTGTGTGTGTGTTGGATTTATAGATAGATAGATAGATAGATAGATAGATAGATAGATAGATAGATAGATAGATAGATATAAAATCCTATATATGTGTGTATGTGTGTCCAGATAGATGGATTCCATCTCTATAATTCCATATTCCTATCCCTGGATTATTTCCATCTTTAAGGTCTGTTTCAACTCCCCCTTGGATCTTTCCCACTGAAAAGAGGATATCCACCTCCCATCCAGACTCTCAGTTCTTAAGTTCTTAGACTCACTTTAAGGAGGCAGAAAAGGCCATGAGGACTGATGCTCTTTCTTACCTGTTGAGGACTCTTTCGGATAACTCTTCCTTCCTGGCCTCTGTTTGGAATAAGCATCTGTTGTCTGTTGAAACCCCAAAGGAAGGAGGAGAGAAAGAAAGCCACCTCCTTCGAAACCCCAGGAGACCCATCTCCATTGGACGGGAGGGACAAATAACATAGAATAAAATAGAATAACACAGCTGGAAGGGACCCCCAAGGGCCATCCAGTCCAACCCGATTTTTGCCAGGAAGGGAGACACAATCGGATCCCTCCTGACAGATAGCCATTGCTTTATTATTGCAATATTATTCCAGGTGAGGTCTGACCGAAGCAGAATAAAGTGCGACCATGAATAGTTTGCATTACACTATGTAACAAAATTTGGAGAAAAAAAAATGTGTTCCTGGTTTGAAAGTGTTATTTCCTGTTTATTTGTGAGGTCCTTCCTTTGAAAGTACAGTAAAGTCTCACTGATCCAAGCCTCGCTTATCCAAGCCTCTGGATTATCCAAGTCATTTTGGAAGTCACATGACCTTGGAGGTGTCTACAGACAACGCCGGCTCTTTGGCTTAGAAATGGAGATGAGCACCAATCCCCAGAGTTGGACACGACTGGACTCCTTTACCTTTACCTTTATCTATCTATCTATCTATCTATCTATCTATCTATCTATCTATCTATCTATCTATCTATCTATCTATCTATCTATCTATCTATCTATTACATCTACAGTACACTAATAATAATAATAATAATAATAATAATAATAATAATAATAATAATAATAATAAAAACTTTATTTATACCCCACCACCATCTCCCCAATGGGTACTCGGGGCGGCATACATGGGGCCATGCCCACTTATCCAAGTCTCACTTATCCAAGTTTCTGGATTATCCAAGCCATTTTTGTAGTCAATGTTTTCAATATATCGTGATATTTTGGTGCTAAATTCGTAAATACAGTAATTACAACATAACATTTCTGCGTATTGAACTACTTTTTCTGTCAAATTTGTTGTATAACATGATGTTTTGGTGCTTCATTTGTAAAATCATAACCTAATTTGATGTTTAATTGGCTTTTCCTTAATCCCTCCTTATTATCCAAGATATTTGCTTATCCACGCTTCTGCTGGCCCGTTTAGCTTGGATAAGTGAGACGCTACTGTAGTTGTCGTACTCCATAAATTTTGTTTTTGTGGTTGCCACAAACTACGTTGAATTGGTTGAGAGTCTATGAGATACTCATTGAAAAAGGTATAGCAAAAAAAGTACTGCAAAGTTTTGGAAATTTAATAAACTTTTCCCATGTTTTTATGATAGAATGAATTGGAAAATTACATTTATATCCCGGAAACAAAAATAGTGTTGCATAGTGTTGTTGTATGGAAGGTTGCCTAGTTTCTCCATGCCTCACAACCTCTGAGGATGCCTGCCATAGATGTGGGCGAAACGTTAGGAGAAAATGCTTCTGGAACATGGCCATACAGCCCGGAATACATACAACAACCCTGTGATGAAAGCCTTCGACAACACATTGTGTTGCATAGTGTTATCTCCCATTGACTTTTTGTGGTCTGCTTTCTGCAATACCACCTATGGCCAGTATGTGGCACCAAAGGCAAAAGAATAACACAGCCTGATATGAGACACAAGTGATGTACAATATGCAAATAAAAATATATTGGACTAATCATATATGCAAATTAAATACTCAAAACAGCCTAGATACAAGTGAAGCTTCCTTTTGGTGGTTTACATTTGTCTTCAGACGATTTTTAAGAATACTATTTGCTAGGCCACAGGATCCCTATGAAAATGGAAATCTGTCTATCTCTACACATAATAGAAGTGAAAATATGTACAGTATGTGTGTATGTGACCCAACCAAGGATGGATCTGGACCAAACTTGCCACGGATGATGGGATTTGGAGTACCATCACTCACTTCCACAGGCCACTGTGACCCCCACAAATGACAGATCTGGACCAAATTTGGCACACTGACTCCCCCCCCCCCCCCATGACCCACTTTACATCCTGGTGCGGTTTGGGGGAGGATGGACCACGGATGATGGGATTTGCAGTACTTTCACTCGCTTCCAGAGACCACAGCGACCGACACGAATGACGGACCTGGACCAAACTTGGCACACAGATCCCTCATGACCCTCTTTACTTCCCTGTATGGTTTTAGGAAGAATGGACCCTGGCTGATGGGATTTGCAGTACCTTCACTCACTTCCAGAGACCACAGCGACCCACACGAATGATGGACCTGGACCAAACTTGGCACACAGATCCCTCATGACCCACTTTACTTCCCTATATGGTTTTAGGAAGAATGGACCCTGGCTGATGGGATTTGCAGTACCTTCACTCACTTCCAGAGACCACAGCGACCCACACGAATGATGGACCTGGACCAAACTTGGCACACAGATCCCTCATGACCCTCTTTACTTCTCTGTATGGTTTTAGGAGGGATGGACCATGGATGATGGGATTTGAAGTACCTTCACTCACTTCCAGAGACCGCTGCAATCCACACGAATGACGGACCTGGACCAAACTTGGCACACAGACCCCCCATGACCCTTTTTACATCCTTGTGAGGTTTGGGGGAGGATGGACCATGGATGATGGGATTTGCAGTACCTTCACTCGCTTCCAGAGACCACAGCGACCCGCACGAATGACGGACCTGGACCAAACTTGGCACACAGATCCCTCATGACCCTCTTTACTTCTCTGTATGGTTTTAGGAAGAATGGACCATGGATGATGGGATTTGCAGTACCTTCACTCACTTCCAAAGACCACAGCGACCCACATGAATGACGGACCTGGACCAAACTTGGCACACAGACCCCCCATGACCCTTTTTACATCCTTGTGAGGTTTGGGGGAGGATGGACCACAGATTATGGGATTTTCAGTACTTAACTCGATTCAGCTCCAACTTCCACAGATCACTGCAACCCCTACAAATGATGGACCTGGACCAAACTTGGACTAGAGACTCCACACGACCAACAGAACATACTGGAGATGTCTGGGAAAAACTGAACTTGATTTATGGGAGTTATAGTTCACCTGCATCCAGAGAAACTATGACCCCCACTGACAATGGACTGGGACCAAACTTAGCACATAGAAGCCCCATGACGAATTGAACATACTGGAAGTTTTTGTGAGAACTGACCTTTGATTTTGGGAGTTATAGATCACTGAACCCAGCCGATCAGATTTTGACCAAACTTGGTACACAGACTCAACATGGCCAACTGTGCATACAGGCGAGGTTGAGGGTGATTGGCTCACAATTTTGGGAATTGCAGTTCACCCATCCTTATGCATTTTCTAATGGCAGCATTCATAAAAACAATAGGAAAGACTGGCTTTTTCCCTAAGAAATAGAGCTACAAATTACCAAACTGATATTACCTAACACCCCAAAACAAACAATGCCTTTTTCAAATAACCCAGGCACCGCCGGGTTCTCAAGGTAGTAAATAAATAAAGACTGTATTGCTGGGCTGTGGCGCAGCTGGTTAGTAGCCAGCTGCAATAAATCACTACTAACCGAGAGATCATGAGTTCGAAGCCCAGGTTGGATTAAGTGCCCGACCATTAAATAGCCTAGTTTGTTGTTTATCTAAGCAACCCTAAAGACTGTAGCATCTGTCAAATAGGAAAATTTAGGAATCACTTATGGGGAGGCTAATTTAACTAATTTACGATGCCATAAAATCTCCAGCAGTCTGCAGAAGAATGAGGAAGTACTCCATCAAGGACTCGGTGTCACAGTGGATGATGAAGCAGAAGCTCCCCCTGTGGCCAGAATCGAGCATAGCCTCTTGAACCCGGAAGCTGGAAAATGTTAAATTGCCTCTGTGTCTGGCTATATATGTCGTATGTCTAATGGCATCAAATGTTTGCCATGTATATTATATACATTGAGTTCCTTTCAGGGTGAGAAGGGTGGAATATAAATACAGTAGAGTCTCACTTATCCAACATAAACGGGCCGGCAGAATGTTGGATAAGTGAATATGTTGGATAATAAGGAGGGATTAAGGAAAAGCCTATTAAACATCAAATTAGGTTATGATATTACAAATTAAGCACCAAAACATCATGTTTTACAACAAATTTGACAGAAAAAGTAGTTCAATACATAGTAATGCTACATAGTAATTACTGTATTTACGAATTTAGCACCAAAATATCACGATATATTGAAAACATTGACTACAAAAATGCGTTGGATAATCCAGAACGTTGGATAAGCGAGTGTTGGATAAGTGAGATTCTACTGTACTGTAAATAAATAAACTGTAAATAAATTTTATGTTAAATGCATAGAATGCCTGGAGATCAAGAAGGTATGTTCTACCACATGTGGTGGATGTGCAAAAAGGCTAACAATTATTGGAAAATGGTCCATGCAACAGTTCAAGAGCTTTTAAAAATTAAAATTCATCTGAGACCTGAATATTTCCTATTGTGTATGATAGGGGAGGAAGAAAAATTGGACAGAAATAAGGATATCATATGGGTATATATCACAACAGCAGCATGCTAAAAAATGGAAACAAGAAGAAGTGCCAACAAAAGAGGACGTATTAATTAAAATAATGGATATCATGGATGTGGATAAATTAACATTTTTACTGAAAAAAGTCACAGGAAACAATGTTAGAAGCACAGACTGGAGTCTTTTTAAAGAATACATGAAAATTTAATGAAATAGAATTATAAATACAGCTATATATGTGTGTATGTATATATATAAAAGAAAGGAAGACCCAAAGAATGAAGAATGGAAGTACAAGTTCCCCCTATATTTACTTTTTTTTCCCCTTTTCACATTTTTGGATACATAGGTATATATACAGATATATATCGGGGGGGGGGGTTCTCTTCTTTTTCTGTTTTTTACACATATAGTAGAGTCTCACTTATCCAAGCTAAACGGGCCGGCAGAAGCTTGGATAAGCGAATATCTTGGATAATAAGGAGGGATTAAGGAAAAGCCTATTAAACATCAAATTAGATTATGATTTTACAAATTAAACACCAAAACTTCATGTTATACAACAAATTTGACAGAAAAAGTAGTTCAATACGCAGTAATGTTATGTTGTAATTACTGTATTTACGAATTTAGCACCAAAATATCACGATATATTGAAAACATTGACTACAAAAATGGCTTGGATTATGCAGAGGCTTGGATAAGCGAGGCTTGGATAAGTGAGACTCTACTGTACTTTATCTTCTTTTTTTTCTTACTTTCCTATAACACATAATGTTCCCCCACTTTTTATGTATTCAAAAATTTTTTCTTTCAATAAAAATTATTATTAAAAAAATGCATAAAATGCCTTTTAAAGGAATTTCTCGGTCTTCTATGGTGAATTTTTGCTGGAAGCCGACCATAGGATTGCATTAGAGCAGGGGTCCCCAAACTTTTTAAGGAGAGGTCCACAATCCTTCAGACTGTTGAGGGGCCGAATTATCATTTGAAAAAAAAATACGAACACATTTCTATGCATACTGCACATGTCTTATTTGTAGTGCAACAACAACAACAACAACGAAAGAACAATACAATACTTAAAAATGAAAACAATTTTAACCAACATAAACCTATTAGGATTCAATGGAAAGTGTGGGCCTGCTACTGGCCAATGAGATAGTCAAGTTAATTAGGATTGTTGTTGTTGTTGTGTGCCTTCAAGTCATGTCAGACTTTGGCCGAGGCGAAGTCTAAAATTAATTATTTATTTACTGCATTTATTTACTACATTTATATCCCACCCTTCTCACCCTGAAGGGGACTCAGAGCAGCTGTATGTACATACAATATATTATATTATTAGCATAGCATAATATTAGCATTATATATTACTATATGGAACTATACCACTATACTATTATATAATATGTAATATATAACATATAATTAATATTATTATATGGAATTTCTATTAGTATTATATTGTATAACATAAGATTATTATCAATATTATATGTATATACAATATATTATATTATTAAAACTGATATAAAAATATTATATTATAAAACTGAGGGCGGGGGCCAGGTAAATGACCTTGGAGAGCCGCATCCGGCCCCCGGGCCTTAGTTTGGGGACCCCTGCATTAGAGGGCCTAGAAATTCCTAGAAAGAGGACAATCGAATCCACAAAAGTCCAAAATGCAAAACTGGGAATGAAACAAAGGTCGGCAACAGGATTCCAGACTCGCTTTAGGAGCATTTAGTCCCTTTTCTTGGAGAAAATCCAATTGCAGAGGTTTATTGCTTTGTTCGGGGAAAGTGTGCTGCTCTCCCTGTGTTGGCATTTGATTGAATCCAGATGGGAAAAAACCTAGTTCCTTTGACCTGATGTCATGGACGCAGCAGACACTTGGTGAGGCGGCCGCCTCTCGGCCGGCTCTCCTTTCACCGTCGTCTCCTATAAATGCGGCAGCTGCTGCGATAAGGAGGCCAAAGGGCTAAAATTAACCCCCGGCCGAACTTAAAAATAAACCCTCAAGGCCTGGAAGAGATCAGAGACCAAGGAGAGGGGCAGGCAGAAGGGTATGTCTTGCACAGAGCTCACTTTGCAATATAAACATCCTAAAACATCCTTCTGATCTTGGATGCTAAGCAGGGCCGTCCTCGGTCAGTATTTGGATGGGAGACCGCCAGCAAATTCCTCGCCTACGATCAAGCAGGACTGGCACTAACTACCTTCTACCAAGCCCAAAAATACCCTAAAAGTGTCAGAGCCTTCTGATCTTGGATGCTAAGCAGGGTCGTCCTCGGTCAGTATTTGGATGGGAGACCGCCAGCAAATTCCTCGCCTACGATCAAGCAGGACTGGCGCTAGTTACCTTCTACCAAGCCCAAAAATACCCTAAAGGTGTCAGATTATTATTATTATTATCTTGGATGCTAAGCAGGGTCATCCTCGGTCAGTATTTGGATGGGAGGCCGCCAGCAAATTCCTCGCCTACAATCAAGCAAGACTGGTGCTAGCTACCTTCTACCAAGCCCAAATATATCCTAAAGGCGCCGGATCCTTCTGATCTTGGATGCTAAGCAGGACCGTCCTCGGTCAGTATTTGGATGGGAGACCGCCAACAAATTCCTCACCTACGATCAAGCAGGACTGGTGCTAGCTGCCTTCTACCAAGCCCAAAAATACCCTAAAGGTGTCAGAGCCTTCTGATCTTGGATGCTAAGCAGGGTCAGCCCTGGTTAGTATTTGGATGGGAGGCCACCAGCAAATTCTTCGCCTACGATCAAGCAGGACTGGCGCTAGTTACCTTCTACCAAGCCCAAAAATACCCTAAAGGCGCCGGATCCTTCTGATCTTGGATGCTAAGCAGGGCCGTCCTCGGTCAGTATTTTGATGGGAGACCGCCAGCAAATTCCTCACCTACGATCAAGCAGGACAGGTGCTAGCTACCTTCTACCAAGCCCAAAAATACCCTAAAGGCGCCGGATCCTTCTGATCTTGGATGCTAAGCAGGGCCGTCCTCGGTCAGTATTTGGATGGGAGACCGCCAGCAAATTCCTCACCTACGATCAAGCAGGACAGGTGCTAGCTACCTTCTACCAAGCCCAAAAATACCCTAAAGGCGCCGGATCCTTCTGATCTTGGATGCTAAGCAGGGTCATCCTCGGTCAGTATTTGGATGGGAGGCCGCCAGCAAATTCCTCGCCTACAATCAAGCAAGACTGGTGCTAGCTACCTTCTACCAAGCCCAAAAATACCCTAAAGGCGCCGGATCCTTCTGATCTTGGATGCTAAGCAGGGCCGTCCTCGGTCAGTATTTGGATGGGAGACCGCCAGCAAATTCCTCACCTACGATCAAGCAGGACAGGTGCTAGCTACCTTCTACCAAGCCCAAAAATACCCTAAAGGTGCCGGATCCTTCTGATCTTGGATGCTAAGCAGGGTCATCCTCGGTCAGTATTTGGATGGGAGGCCGCCAGCAAATTCCTCGCCTACAATCAAGCAAGACTGGTGCTAGCTACCTTCTACCAAGCCCAAAAATACCCTAAAGGCGCCGGATCCTTCTGATCTTGGATGCTAAGCAGGGCCGTCCTCGGTCAGTATTTGGATGGGAGACCGCCAGCAAATTCCTCACCTACGATCAAGCAGGACAGGTGCTAGCTACCTTCTACCAAGCCCAAAAATACTCTAAAGGCGCCGGATCCTTCTGATCTTGGATGCTAAGCAGGGTCATCCTCGGTCAGTATTTGGATGGGAGGCCGCCAGCAAATTCCTCGCCTACAATCAAGCAAGACTGGTGCTAGCTACCTTCTACCAAGCCCAAAAATACCCTAAAGGCGCCGGATCCTTCTGATCTTGGATGCTAAGCAGGGTCATCCTCGGTCAGTATTTGGATGGGAGGCCGCCAGCAAATTCCTCGCCTACAATCAAGCAAGACTGGTGCTAGCTACCTTCTACCAAGCCCAAAAATACCCTAAAGGCGCCGGATCCTTCTGATCTTGGATGCTAAGCAGGGCCGTCCTCGGTCAGTATTTGGATGGGAGACCGCCAGCAAATTCCTCACCTACGATCAAGCAGGACAGGTGCTAGCTACCTTCTACCAAGCCCAAAAATACCCTAAAGGCGCCGGATCCTTCTGATCTTGGATGCTAAGCAGGGTCATCCTCGGTCAGTATTTGGATGGGAGGCCGCCAGCAAATTCCTCGCCTACAATCAAGCAAGACTGGTGCTAGCTACCTTCTACCAAGCCCAAAAATACCCTAAAGGCGCCGGATCCTTCTGATCTTGGATGCTAAGCAGGGCCGTCCTCGGTCAGTATTTGGATGGGAGACCGCCAGCAAATTCCTCACCTACGATCAAGCAGGACAGGTGCTAGCTACCTTCTACCAAGCCCAAAAATACCCTAAAGGCGCCGGATCCTTCTGATCTTGGATGCTAAGCAGGGTCATCCTCGGTCAGTATTTGGATGGGAGGCCGCCAGCAAATTCCTCGCCTACAATCAAGCAAGACTGGTGCTAGCTACCTTCTACCAAGCCCAAAAATACCCTAAAGGCGCCGGATCCTTCTGATCTTGGATGCTAAGCAGGGCCGTCCTCGGTCAGTATTTGGATGGGAGACCGCCAGCAAATTCCTCACCTACGATCAAGCAGGACAGGTGCTAGCTACCTTCTACCAAGCCCAAAAATACCCTAAAGGCGCCGGATCCTTCTGATCTTGGATGCTAAGCAGGGCCGTCCTCGGTCAGTATTTGGATGGGAGACCGCCAGCAAATTCCTCGCCTACGATCAAGCAGGACTGGTGCTAACTACCTTCTACCAAGCCCAAAAATACCCTAAAGGCGCCGGATCCTTCTGATCTTGGATGCTAAGCAGGGTCATCCTCGGTCAGTATTTGGATGGGAGGCCGCCAGCAAATTCCTCGCCTACAATCAAGCAAGACTGGTGCTAGCTACCTTCTACCAAGCCCAAAAATACCCTAAAGGCGCCGGATCCTTCTGATCTTGGATGCTAAGCAGGGCCGTCCTCGGTCAGTATTTTGATGGGAGACCGCCAGCAAATTCCTCACCTACGATCAAGCAGGACAGGTGCTAGCTACCTTCTACCAAGCCCAAAAATACCCTAAAGGCGCCGGATCCTTCTGATCTTGGATGCTAAGCAGGGCCGTCCTCGGTCAGTATTTGGATGGGAGACCGCCAGCAAATTCCTCGCCTACGATCAAGCAGGACTGGTGCTAACTACCTTCTACCAAGCCCAAAAATACCCTAAAGGCGCCGGATCCTTCTGATCTTGGATGCTAAGCAGGGTCATCCTCGGTCAGTATTTGGATGGGAGGCCGCCAGCAAATTCCTCGCCTACAATCAAGCAAGACTGGTGCTAGCTACCTTCTACCAAGCCCAAAAATACCCTAAAGGCGCCGGATCCTTCTGATCTTGGATGCTAAGCAGGGCCGTCCTCGGTCAGTATTTGGATGGGAGACCGCCAGCAAATTCCTCGCCTACGATCAAGCAGGACTGGTGCTAACTACCTTCTACCAAGCCCAAAAATACCCTAAAGGCGCCGGATCCTTCTGATCTTGGATGCTAAGCAGGGTCATCCTCGGTCAGTATTTGGATGGGAGGCCGCCAGCAAATTCCTCGCCTACAATCAAGCAAGACTGGTGCTAGCTACCTTCTACCAAGCCCAAAAATACCCTAAAGGCGCCGGATCCTTCTGATCTTGGATGCTAAGCAGGGTCATCCTCGGTCAGTATTTGGATGGGAGGCCGCCAGCAAATTCCTCGCCTACAATCAAGCAAGACTGGTGCTAGCTACCTTCTACCAAGCCCAAAAATACCCTAAAGGCGCCGGATCCTTCTGATCTTGGATGCTAAGCAGGGCCGTCCTCGGTCAGTATTTTGATGGGAGACCGCCAGCAAATTCCTCACCTACGATCAAGCAGGACAGGTGCTAGCTACCTTCTACCAAGCCCAAAAATACCCTAAAGGCGCCGGATCCTTCTGATCTTGGATGCTAAGCAGGGCCGTCCTCGGTCAGTATTTGGATGGGAGACCGCCAGCAAATTCCTCGCCTACGATCAAGCAGGACTGGTGCTAACTACCTTCTACCAAGCCCAAAAATACCCTAAAGGCGCCGGATCCTTCTGATCTTGGATGCTAAGCAGGGTCATCCTCGGTCAGTATTTGGATGGGAGGCCGCCAGCAAATTCCTCGCCTACAATCAAGCAAGACTGGTGCTAGCTACCTTCTACCAAGCCCAAAAATACCCTAAAGGCGCCGGATCCTTCTGATCTTGGATGCTAAGCAGGGCCGTCCTCGGTCAGTATTTGGATGGGAGACCGCCAGCAAATTCCTCGCCTACGATCAAGCAGGACTGGTGCTAACTACCTTCTACCAAGCCCAAAAATACCCTAAAGGCGCCGGATCCTTCTGATCTTGGATGCTAAGCAGGGTCATCCTCGGTCAGTATTTGGATGGGAGGCCGCCAGCAAATTCCTCGCCTACAATCAAGCAAGACTGGTGCTAGCTACCTTCTACCAAGCCCAAAAATACCCTAAAGGCGCCGGATCCTTCTGATCTTGGATGCTAAGCAGGGTCATCCTCGGTCAGTATTTGGATGGGAGGCCGCCAGCAAATTCCTCGCCTACAATCAAGCAAGACTGGTGCTAGCTACCTTCTACCAAGCCCAAAAATACCCTAAAGGCGCCGGATCCTTCTGATCTTGGATGCTAAGCAGGGCCGTCCTCGGTCAGTATTTGGATGGGAGACCGCCAGCAAATTCCTCGCCTACGATCAAGCAGGACTGGTGCTAACTACCTTCTACCAAGCCCAAAAATACCCTAAAGGCGCCGGATCCTTCTGATCTTGGATGCTAAGCAGGGCCGTCCTCGGTCAGTATTTGGATGGGAGGCCGCCAGCAAATTCCTCACCTACGATCAAGCAGGACAGGTGCTAGCTACCTTCTACCAAGCCCAAAAATACCCTAAAGGCGCCGGATCCTTCTGATCTTGGATGCTAAGCAGGGCCGTCCTCGGTCAGTATTTGGATGGGAGACCGCCAGCAAATTCCTCGCCTACGATCAAGCAGGACTGGTGCTAGCTACCTTCTACCAAGCCCAAAAATACCCTAAAGGCGCCGGATCCTTCTGATCTTGGATGCTAAGCAGGGCCGTCCTCGGTCAGTATTTGGATGGGAGACCGCCAGCAAATTCCTCACCTACGATCAAGCAGGACTGGTGCTAGCTACCTTCTACCAAGCCCAAAAATACCCTAAAGGCGCCGGATCCTTCTGATCTTGGATGCTAAGCAGGGCCGTCCTCGGTCAGTATTTGGATGGGAGACCGCCAGCAAATTCCTCACCTACGATCAAGCAGGACTGGTGCTAGCTGCCTTCTACCAAGCCCAAAAATACCCTAAAGGTGTCAGAGCCTTCTGATCTTGGATGCTAAGCAGGGTCAGCCCTGGTTAGTATTTGGATGGGAGGCCGCCAGCAAATTCCTCGCCTACAATCAAGCAGGACTGGTGCTAGCTACCTTCTACCAAGCCCAAAAATACCCTAAAGGAGCCGGAGCCTTCTGATCTTGGATGCTAAGCAGGGCCGTCCTTGGTCAGTATTTGGATGGGAGACCGCCAGCAAATTCCTCACCTACGATCAAGCAGGACTGGTGCTAGCTGCCTTCTACCAAGCCCAAAAATACCCTAAAGGTGTCAGAGCCTTCTGATCTTGGATGCTAAGCAGGGTCAGCCCTGGTTAGTATTTGGATGGGAGGCCGCCAGCAAATTCCTCGCCTACGATCAAGCAGGACTGGCGCTAACTACCTTCTACCAAGCCCAAAAATACCCTAAAGGTGTCAGATCCTTCTGATCTTGGATGCTAAGCAGGGTCGTCCTTGGTTAATATTTGGATGGGAGGCTGCCAACAAATTCCCTGCCTAGAATCAGTCAGGGCTGGTGCTAAGTGCTAACTACCTTCTACAAAGCCTAAAATGCCCTAAAGACACCCGATCCGTTCCACTCTTGGAAGCTAAGCAGGGTCAGCCCCGGTTAGTATTTGGATGGGAGACTGCCAATGAATATTCTGTATATTAGGCTCTATTTCAAAGGAAGGAATTTGCAAAACTTGTTGCATAAGATCAGGCAGGACTGGTGCTAACTACCTTCTACAAAGGCTAAAATATCCTAAAGTCACCAGATCCTTTTGATCTTGGATGCTAAGCAGGGTCAGCCCCTGGCTAATATTTGGATGGAAGACCACCAATGAATATTCAATGCTTTAGGCTTGGTTTCAAAGGAAGGAAATGGCGTAAGATCAGGCAGGACTTGTGTTAGGTACTTTCTACAATGCCAAAAATGCCCTAAAGGCAGCAGATCCTGCCGATTTTGGATGCTAAGCAGGGCCAACCTTGGTTAGTATTTGGAGGGGAGTCCACCAACGAATTCCTCGCCTAAGATCAGGCAGGACTGGCGCTAATTATAATCTACAAAGTTGAAAATACCCTAAAGACGCCAAATCCTTCTGATCTTGGATGCTAAGCAGGGTTGTCCATGGTTAGCATTTGTATGGAAGACCGTCAACAACAGACTCTATGACAAAGGAAGGAACTGGCAAAACCACTCTATAAAATTAATGGGATCACTATATATGCCAAATATTTATAAATATTTATATATTTGATGTATTTGTCAGGCATGGGCAAACTTGGACCCTCCAGGTGTTTTGGACCCCAACTCCCACAATTCCTAACAGTTTGCCTATGCCTGATATACATAATATAATGGCTTGTTGGTATGATTCAGGTTGGTGACTTAAATTGATAGAGGATAATGGAAATAGTGGTCCAGATCCATCATGTTTAATCCTCTGCCTTCCTGTTTTCTCAGCTGCTTGCAAAATGTCCTGGTTTCCTCCTCCTCCTCCTCTGTCATCCTCAGCTTGCTTCAATTGCTGCAAATGCATTTCAAGTGCAAAAGTGGTTTGCACTCAACTGCATTTTCCCCATAATGCAGTTTGACCCCACCTGACTCAATGCTATAGAGTTGTAGATAGAGAAAATGGGATATTTAAAAAAAACAAAACTGGGAATGGATAGGATTCGTTGAAATTTGTCCGACCAGATTAGAACAGTTGGAGGGGCTGTAATATATCTCCAAATGTCAGCTTCTGCTCTTCCCTCCGGAAAGTATTACTCATCGGCAACGCTTGAACAAAACTTCTTTTGGGGATTGCAGCTGAGATGAGAAATGAATTTGGGATTAAAATATTCAGGTTGTCTCCCATTTCCCCCATCTCTCTCTCTCTCTTCCTCACCATCTCCATTACTCAGCCCATCATGAGCCAAGCCTTTGGCGATTTGAGAGAAAAAGAGAGAGATGCTGGGTCTGTGCTGTCATCCTTCCGGTACCCGAACAGGCGGATGCGGTTGCCATGGCGACAGGACAGAAAGCAGCAGCAGCATCCTCGAAGTCGTGGGGGAGACATATATACATACACACAGACACACATATACATACACTTCAGCCCACGCTGGGGGCCATCCATCTCCAGTGAGAGACAGTGTGCATGCATTAATAATAATAATAATAATAATAATAATAATAATAATAATAATAATAATAATAATGATGTAAAGCAAAGTGAAGAACCTGCTTTGATTGAAGTCAAAAATCAGAAACTCCTCAAAGCACAGCAGACAAAAAACCAGTACAAGAAAACCGCACTACAAACTAGAGCTGACAGCTGGCACAACAAAACATTGCATGGAAAGTTCCTTGACAAAATTGAAGGAAAAGCTGATAAGGAGGAGACCTGGCTCTGGCTCACGAATGGGACCCTGAAGAAGGAGACAGAAGGCCTGATCCTTGCAGCCCAGGAGCAAGCCATCAGGACAAAGGCAATTCAGGCCAAGATCGAAAAATCAGCTGATGACCCAAAATGCAGACTGTGCAAGGAAACTGACAAAACCATTGATCATATCCTCAGCTGCTGTAAGAAAATCGCACAGACAGACTACAAACAGAGGCACAACTACGTGGCCCAAATGATTCATTGGGACTTATGCCTCAAGAACCACCTCCCAGCAGCAAAGAACTGGTGGGATCACAAACCTGCAAAAGTATTGGAAAATGAGCACGTAAAGATACTGTGGGACTTCCGAATACAGACTGACAAAGTTCTGGAACACAACACACCAGACATCACAGTTGTGGAAAAGAAAAAGGTCTGGATCATTGATGTTGCCATCCCAGGTGACAGTTGCATTGACAAAAAACAACAGGAAAAACTCAGCCGCTATCAGGACCTCAAGATTGAACTTGAAAGACATATATATGTGTGTGTGTGTGCGTGTGTGTGTGTGTGCATGTGTGTGTATATAAATGTCCTGAATTGAGATAGGGATATATACAGTGTGTGTGTGTGTATAGATATATGTGTGTGTGTGTGTGTGTGTATTGTCAACACTTCCAATGTTCCATGGCTCTAATTTCTGTCCATATATCCCAGTTGGACAGAAGATGCAGAAGAACAGATATTGCAAGTCTCACTAATTTTTGGACTGACGCTCCCAGAATCCCTGAACTGTCCTGATTTGGGACGGATTACTCCTCTATCATCCCATTTTCCAAAGTACTTTTTAAAAACGTCCCGGTTTCTTACCTTCCGCCTTTGTCCTCAGCATCCTTCCATGGCTGCAATTTGGTGAGAACCCCAAAGGTCATTCAGCCTGACCCCCGGCTTGCAACAATCCCCTTGAACTACAGCCATCTAACTTTTACTGTGTTTATTTATCATAAGGTATTAGAGGCTGAACAAGTTAATGGATTTTCCAATATGAAGGAGATGTATCCCAGCCTTGCGTGGCTTTATGGTAAGAAGACTGACATTTTTTGTGTGTGTGTGGCATGACGAGCATTTCTGACATATTTGGGAGAAGGAAGCGCCTGCCTCTGCTCCTCTCTCCGAAATCCTCATCATCATAATACTAAGCAGTTGGCGAATCATAAAAGTCTGTAAAGGAACAGAGAGGTGGGCGGCTCAACCGAGTCCCATCTGGAAAATATTAGCGGAGGCCCCGCTCTGCCTCCCTGCCCTGGTTTTCCTTTTTGGAAATATATATTCAGCCGCAAGTCAGACCAAAAGTGACTCCAGAAAGACCCTCTCTTTCACCCGGCCTCACCCCCCTGGGCCCCACGTCCCCGGTTCCCATTACAAGGGCTTCAGATGGGACGCATTAGGCACACACGCTTCCTCAAAGGAGCCCCTTCCCCATCCGTCCCAGGACTGCGGCAATCCATGGGCATCATATAGTCGACCCATATAGTTCAATCCAAGTGCATCATATGGTAGAGTCATGTAGTTCAATGGAAGTAAATTATACAGTAGGTTCATAGAGTTCAGTTGAAGTGCATCTTATGGTAGACCAGGCATGGGTAAACTTCGGCCCTCCTTCCAGTTGTTTTGGACTTCCACAATTCCTAACAGCCAGTAGGGTGCCCATGCCTGTGGTAGATCCATATAGTTCAATGGAAGTAAATTATACGGTAGGTTCAGTTGAACTGCATCATATGGGAGATCCATATAGTTCAATTGAAATGCATTATATGGTAGATCCATATAGTTTAATTAGAAGGCAGTGTATGGTAGATCCATATAGTTCAATGGAAGGAAATTATATGGTAGGTACATATAATTCAGTTGAACTGCATCATATAGGAGATCCATATAGTTCAATTGAAATGCATTATATGGGAGATCCATATAATTTAATTAGAAGGCAATGTATGGTAGATCCATACAGTTCAATGGAAGGAAATTATATGGTAGGTACATATAGTTCAATTGAAGTGCATTATATGGTAGATTCATATAATTTAATTAGAAGGCAATATATGGTAGACCCATACAGTTCAATGGAAGGAAATTATATGGTAGGTTAATATAGTTCAGTTGAACTGCATCATATGGGAGATCCATATAGTTTAATTAGAAGGCAAGATATGGTAGATCCATATAGTTCAATGGAAGGAAATTATATGGTAGGTTCATATAATTCAGTTGAAATGTATCATATGGGAGATCCATATAGTTCAATTGAGGTGCATTATATGGGAGAACCATATAGTTTAATTAGAAGGCAGTATATGGTAGATCCATATAGTTCAATGGAAGGAAATTATATGGTAGGTTCATATAGTTCAGCTGAACTGCATCATATGGGAGATCCATATAGTTCAATTAAAGTGCATCATATGGTAGATCCATATAGTTCAATTAGAAAGCAATATATGGTAGATCCATATAGTTCAATGGAAGGAAATTATATGGCTGGTTCATATAATTTTGCCCACGCCAGGTCTACACTGACAATATGTCAATATGACAATATAATATAATTATATGGATCTTGATTCACAATGTGACAGTGATCCAGCCTCACCCTTCTTGTCCTCATCAGTTGCTGCAGAGGGTCTACACTGTAGAATTAACACA
Source organism: Anolis carolinensis (assembly GCF_035594765.1). Lineage (NCBI taxonomy): Eukaryota > Metazoa > Chordata > Lepidosauria > Squamata > Anolidae > Anolis > Anolis carolinensis. The sequence goes on along the minus strand of NW_026943821.1, from coordinate 5,598,245 downwards.
GTTTGGCCACTTCTATCAAATCCTAAGGTGAGACACTGGCCCTCTTTGGCAGAGAAGGTTGAAGAAGTTGTGAAACTACAACACACAGAGTTACATGTCCAAGCAATGCAGAATTGCATTAATTCAACAGTGGAGACGCACCCAAATAATTTATTATTATTATTATTATTATTATTATTATTATTATTATTATTATTATTATTATATTGTATGACACAGCAAACAAGATAGATACGCTGGATTTCGTATCACAAAATCACAAGTTTGTGATCCCACCAGTTCTTTACTGCTGGGAACTTACCTTGCAATGTTTTGTTGTGCCAGCTGTCAGCTCTAGTTTGTAGTGCGGTTTTCTTGTACTGGTTTTTTGTCTGCTGTGCTTATTATTATTATTATTATTATTATTATTATTATTATTATTATTATTATTATTATATTGTATGACACAGCAAACAAGATAGATATGCTGGATTTCGTATCCCAAAATCACAAGTTTGTGATCCCACCAGTTCTTTACTGCTGGGAATTTTCCATGCAATGTTTTGTTGTGCCAGCTGTCAGCTCTAGTTTGTAGTGCGGTTTTCTTGTACTGGTTTTTTGTCTGCTGTGCTTATTATTATTATTATCATTATTATTATTATATTGTATGACACAGCAAACAAGATAGATATGCTGGATTTCGTATCACAAAATCACAAGTTTGTGATCCCACCAGTTCTTTACTGCTGGGAATTTTCCATGCAATGTTTTGTTGTGCCAGCTGTCAGCTCTAGTTTGTAGTGCGGTTTTCTTGTACTGTTTTTTTGTCTGCTGTGCTTATTATTATTATTATTATTATTATTATTATTATTATTATTATTGCATCCATATGTTGTTAGAGAAAGATCGCCCTTGGAGTCCAATTCTGGAGCCTTTTTTTTTGCATGACATTAGAAAAGGTTCTCGTTTGTTCAGGCGGAGGGAAGTCTGCCTTGCAAAAGCCACGGCAATATTTTAGCTGAGCTGGGATTGTTTAGAAAGGAAGGGGGGGAAATGAGGCCTTGGCCCCCTTATACTGGGGGATGGGGAAGGAATTTGGAAAAACGCAAGGACCATTTTCCTGGCCGCGCCGTGAACATCTGGTTTTCATAAGGGCTGAGCAAAGACATTGGTGCTCAAAGAAAAAAGGGAAAGGCAGACAGAAGAAGGGAGAAGGGGGAGAGAGAGAAGGAGACGGAAAGTTGAATGGAGGAGTGAACAAGACAGCAATACACACGTCGGACTCACTGGAGGCAATCTTTCCCCATTGTTCTCCATACTCCAACACTCAGCGGGCATTATACAGGCCCAATTTCCAGACAAGATATATATTTTAATGGATCGAAACTTGAGAAATAGATTCATGTTGATGTAACCCCTGAGCATGTGCAGAGTGTTCTTCATCCACAAGGAGGAAAGGTTTCTGAGAGGTGGTTTTCACCCCATTTTGGGCCCTTTGTTTTCATCTTCTTAGAACAGATTTTGGGCACTTCATCCATCAACTTCTCTCTCTTTGCTTTTGATTCTATGAAATTCATAAGATGATAAACAACATAAAAGAAGGATCTGGCCTATTATTTAAGATCAAGCTTTGCAAACCTATTATTATTATTATTATTATTATTATTATTATTATTATTATTATTATTATTATTATTATATTATTATTATTATTTGAAACACAAGATGAGTCCACAGCAGACACTCTGCTGGCTGTTGTATTGGATCACATGTCAAGACACTTCCCAAGATGATTATATTATTATTATTATTATTATTATTATTATTATTATTATTATTATTATTATTATTATTATTTGAAACACAACAAGATGAGTCCACAGCAGACAATCTGCTGGCTATTGTATTGGATCACACATGGGACACTTCCCAAAATAATAATAATAATAATAATTATTATTATTATTATTATTATTATTATTATTATTATTATTATTATTATTTTATTATGACACAGAAAACAAGATAGATATGCTGGATTCCGTATCACAAAATCACAAGTCGAACACTTCCCAAGTGTCTAGGACTATGTGATGTATTTTCGGATGATCCCAGTCAGGTGGCCTTTTGCAGTTGGCAGATTGTAATTTTGTCAATGTCTATTGTTTCCAAATGCCAGCTGAGATCTTTTGGTACGGCACCCAGTACGCCATCACCACTGGGACCACCTGCACTGGTTTCTGCCAGAGTCTTTGAAGTTCAATCTTGAGGTCCTGATAGCGGCTGAGTTTTTCCTGTTGTTTTTCGTCAATGTGATTGTCACCTGGGATGGCAACATCAATGATCCAAACCTTGTTCTTTTCCACAACTGTGATGTCTGGTGTGTTGTGTTCCAGAACTTTGTCAGTCTGGATTCGGAAGTCCCACAGTATCTTTGCGTGCTCATTTTCCAATACTTTTGCAGGTTTGTGATCCCACCAGTTCTTTGCTGCTGGGAGGTGGTACTTGAGGCATAAGTTCCAATGGATCATTTGGGCCACATAGTTGTGCCTCTGTTTGTAGTCTGTCTGTGCAATTTTCTTACAGCAGCTGAGGATATGATCAATGGTTTCGTGAGCTTCCTTGCACAGTCTGCATTTTGGGTCATCAGCTGATTTATTATTATATTATTATTATTATTATTATTATTATTATTATTATTATTATTATTATTATTATTTGAAACACAACAAGATGAGTCCACAGTAGACACTCTGCTGGCTGTTGTATTGGATCACACGTCGGACACTTCCCAAGATAATGATGATGATGATGATGATTATTATTATTTGATACACAACAAGATTAGTACACAGCAAACAAGATCACTATGCTGGATGTTGTAATGGATCACATTTTTGGGACTTCCCAAGTATCTAGAACTATGTGATGTATCGGTATTAAAATATCTGCAGATCCGAGTCGGGTGGCCTGACATATGGTGATTTTGTCAGAGGCGATGGTTTTCAAGTGCAGGCCAAGGTCTCGAGACACTGCGCCCAGTGTGCCAATCACCTCTGGGACCACCTTTACTGGCTTGTGCCAGAGTCTTTGAAGTTCGATCTTTAAATCCTCGTATTGGGTAAGCTTTTCCATTTGCTTCTCTTCAATCCTGCTGTCCCCTGGGATTGCAACATCGACAATCCACGTTTTGCTTTTTAACACGATCATGAGAGCAGGAGTATTGAGCTCCAAAACTCGTCAATCTGAGCTCGGAAATCCCAGAATAGTTTGACCTGTTCATTTACTGTAACTCTTTCAGGCTTGTGATCCCACCAGTTTTTTTTGTCAAAGGCAAATGGTATTCGTGGCACAAGTTCCAATGGATTATCTGAGCAACAGTATTATGCCTCTGCTTGTAGATCTTCTTGCAGCAGCTGAGGATGTGATCCATTGTTTTGTCTGCTTCTTTGCAGAGTCTACACTTGGAATCTGTCGTCAACTTTTCAATTCTGGCTTTGATGGCATTTGTTCTAATGGCTTGTTCTTGGGCTGCAAGAATCAGGTCCTCAGTCTTATTATTATTATTATTATTATTATTATTTCATTATGACACAGCAAACAAGATAGATATGCTGGATTTCATATCACAAAATCACAAGTCGAACACTTCCCAAGTGTCTAGGATTGTGTGCTGTATTTTCGGATGATGCGCGCAGATCCCAGCAGGGTGGCCTTCTGCAGTTGGCAGATCGTAATTTTGTCTATTGTTTCCAAATGCCGGCTGAGATCTTTTGGCACGGCACCCAGTGTGCCCATCACCACCGGGACCACCTGTACTGGTTTCTGCCAGCGTCTTTGCAGTTCGATCTTGAGGTCCTGATAGCGGCTGAGTTTTTCCTGTTGTTTTTCGTCAATGCGACTGTCACCTGGGATGGCAACATCAATGATCCAAACCTTTTTCTTTTCCACAACTGTGATGTCTGGTGTGTTGTGTTCCAGAACTTTGTCAGTCTGGATTCGGAAGTCCCACAGTATCTTTGCGTGCTCATTTTCCTATACTTTTGCAGGTTTGTGATCCCACCAGTTCTTTGCTGCTGGGAGGTGGTACTTGAGGCATAAGTTCCAATGAATCATTTGGGCCACATAGTTGTGCCTCTGTTTGTAGTCTGTCTGTGCGATTTTCTTACAGCAGCTGAGGATATGATCAATGGTTTCGTCGGTTTCCTTGCACAGTCTGCATTTTGGGTCATCAGCTGATTTTTCAATCTTGGCCTGAATTGCCTTAATTGCTCCTGGGCTGCAAGGATCAGGCCTTCTGTCTCCTTCTTCAGGGTCCCATTCGTGAGCCAGAGCCAGGTCTTCTCCTTATCAGCTTTTCCTTCCATTTTGTCAAGGAACTTTCCAGGGAATGTTTTGTTGTGCCAGCTGTCAGCTCTAGTTTGTAGTGCAGTTTTCTTGTACTGGTTTTATTATTATTATTATTATTATTATTATTATTATTATTATTATTATTATTATTATTTATACCCCACTTTATATATGAACACACAAACAGGCCAACAGAAAAAACACCCAATTTTATTTACAAACACAGAAGAAGGAACATCCGTATCGAAATACAAGACGGACAGCATGGATTGGATTCGGGTTCCGGAGCGTTGATACCCAAAAAGGTGGCTCCTTAGAAGTCAGCTGTACAAAAACCCATAATAAATAACCTCTTTTTTAAAAATGGACTGGTTCAAAAGAAGCATGGAAAAGAAGAGTTTGCAACCTTTTTTTGGAACTCTCTCAGAATTGCTGGTAGAAAAGGGATTCTGGAAGTTAAGAGTCCAAAAAACAGGATGAACAAGAAAGACACATTTTTCGTGCAGCTGGGGAGACAAGGACTAGGATACCCAACATCCCCGGCTCTTGTCAAGGGCAGTGAAGCTGATCAGACCAACATTTGGTCCTCTAAGTATGTTTGGAACTTCAGTTGATAAAATTCCCTACAACTGGCCAAACTGGATGGGACTTCTGGGACTTTGAAGACCTGGAGGACGGACCAAAGGTTGGCACCACTAATCTAATAAATTGATTCCGGAGGTTTAGTCCTCCAAGTGTTTTGGACTTCAAATCCCAGAACCTCAGTTTCTTTGGCCAATGGTTGGGGATTCTGGGAACTGAAGTCGCAAACAAGTGGAAGATTAAATGTTGGGAACTAATTGATTCCCAAACTCTAGTCATCCAGATATTTTGGACTTTATCCCCCAAAAGCTCTTTTGCCTTGGCCAATGGTTGAGGATCCTGGAGGACCAAAGACTGGTAACCACTGGTCCGTGGGGTCAATGCTGGGACGGGAATGCAGGGGATAACATTTGCGGGGGGAGACTTTCAGCCACAGAAGAAGGGATGTAGATGCGAACGGACTCCCTTTACACCGTGGTCATGACTTTGAGGGAGCCGGACCGGAAGCGCATGATCTTCTTCTTGAGCGCATGGGAAGCCTTGATCTTGACAAAGACCTTGGGCTGCCCGCCGGACGTCTTCCCCGGCCCGGAGGCCGACACGAGTTGCGGGGAGAGCTGCTGGGGCCACACGAGGCCCCCGCTCTCGTCCGTGTCGCTGGAGGCCCCGCTGCTATACACGGCCGGCGAGTCCCCGTCGCTGACGCTGGACTCGCTGTCTCCATAGACTAAGCCTTCTTCCATGCGGCACGTCGGTGCTTGCCGGGGCGGCTCAGCCGGACACTCGGAGTCGCTCCCGGTGTTGTACGTGTACCCGATCGCCGTCACTCCGCGTTGGCCGCGACTTGCCTCCGCCGCGTTTCCGGGAGACAACTCCTCTTGGCAAATCTCTGCCGTGGAGCGCCATTTGCGGCAGCCGCTTGCAGTGCTCCCGATGTGAGGACGGCGTTGCCGCGACGGTTTCGTCGCTGCTTCGTCGTGGCGCTCGGCCGTCCCGTACTTGACCCCCGGCTTGTTCAGGAGGCTGTTCTCCGACTGGGACCGAGCGGCTTTCCGGGAACGGGGCGAGCTTTTCCTCCCAGAAGCTTTCCGAACGTCGCCGCTTCCGTCTTCGGTGAAGCGACACTTCTTCGGGGGTCCGGAAACCCGTGGGCGCTCCCTGGGCAAAAGCGGGACCCTTTCCGGAGACAGTTCCACCGAGCGTCCCTTTGTGAGCGGAGGGGGCTTCTTTTTGCCCGGGCGGTGGTGGGCCTGCTGGACCCTGGAGGGTTGCTGAGCTGGGATATACTGGGCCTTCACCATCAAGCAGGCCCCTTCCTCGGCATCGTAGGACGCTTGGACGTTGGTGCTCTCTCTGTCCGGCAAAGGTGATGATGGATAAACTGCCTCGTATTGATCCGCCGAGGGTGACCGCATGTGAGCCAGAGCTTGGAGCTTGGGCGGCTTTTTGAGGCTGGACGGAGGCGGAGGACTGTAGTCATCCACTTTAGTGGACAGTGTCCTCTCTGCAGCAGCATCCCACGACGACCAGATCCGTGCCGCCGCAGCCGTCCCGCCTTCATGTCCACACGGCGACGGCGTGCTGCTCCCTCTTTCCACGGACGGCGGGTGTTTACGTTCGCTTTGCGGCGGCGGCAACAACTCCAAAGGCCTCTTGCAGAGACTATTCTGCCGGACCACGTTGGGCTCCGATCCCAAGCTCGTGCGGGGTTTGCTGCCCCGGACGAGCTGGCTGCGTCGGCGGATGAGGCGCGAGATGTAGCTCTCCACTTTGTGGCAGTGGGAAGCCGCCTCGTCGTAGAAGGCGAAGCCGTCTTGGTCGGGAGGATACGCCAAGGCTTGGGAGGCCGCCGAGGCGAAAGCGGAGTCTTCGTAGAGGTGGCTCCGGAGCAAGGGGCTCTGCAGGGCCACCGCGTGGAGCGGGCTCGGGTACAGGAACGGGTCCGGCGGGTAGCGGGCCGGCTTGGGGTTTTCCGGGTAGTCCTGGGAGGTGGAGTATGGGGCCGAGAAGGAACGCGGCACGGTGCCCCGGCTGGTGCCGTCTTTGCTGCTGTTTGCTACGTCGCCTGCAAAGGAAAGCAGAGAGGAAGAATATGATCCTGGCAGAAAAAAGCACACACTCACATGTCTATCAGAGTTTACTGCAGGCATGGGCCAACTTCGGCCCTCCGGGTGTTTTGGACTTCCAACTTCCACAATCCCTAACAACCATACCTGACATCATTATTATTATTATTATTATTATTATTATTATTATTATTATTATTATTATATTTTTTATACCCCGCCCCATCTCCCCAAGGGGACTCGGGGCGGCTTACATGGGGCCAAGCCCACGCAAAACAGACAATATAAAACACAACAATAAAAAACAAATCAATCAACAATAAAGCAAGTCATAAAACAAAATCATATAAAACAAACATACTTGATAAAATCCTGAATTTTATCCCCCAAGGGCTATATAAATATTTTCACGCCCCTCTGCTTTTCTAATTGTATGCTGTGGCACGGGCTGTGGCACAGACTGGTAAGCAGCCAGCTGCAATAAATCACTCTGACCAAGAGGTCATGAGTTCAAGGCCAGCCCATGGCGGGGGTGAGCACCTGACAATTAACATCAAAACATCCGGGCATCCCCTGGGCAACGTCCTTGCAGACGGCCAATTCTCTCACTCCAGAAGCAACTCCGGTTGCTCCTGACACACAAAAAAAGCCACTGTGGCGCAGGCTGGTGAGCAGCCTGCTGCAATAAATCACTGTGACCATGAGGTCATGAGTTCGAGGCCAGCCCGTGGCGGGGTGAGCACCTGTCAATTAAATAATAAAAAATAGCCCCTGCTTGTTGCTGACCTAGCAACCCGAAATATAGCTGCATCTATCAAGTAGGAAATTAAGGTACCACTATAAAGTGGGGAGGCTAATTTAACTAATTTACGACTCCATAAAAATCATCCAGCCACCGCTGGAATGAGGAAGTGCTGTCACAGTGGATGATGAAGCAGCTGCTCCCCCTGTGGCTGGAATCGAACATCCCCTCAGGAGAAGGTTAAATTGCCTCTGTGTCTGTCTCTGTCTTTGTTCTATGTGTATATGGCATAGAATGAGTCCCCTTTGGGGTGAGAAGGGCGGAAAATAAATACTGTAAATAATAAATAAAGAAAGAATAGTGTCCTGATGTGTGCAGAGAAAGATACGTACATGTAGATGCTGATTTCGAACCTATCCATTTTGCATCCAACCAACTATCACAAGGGCATGGACTCACCTACGGACTTGGGCCGCTCGCTGGCAAAGCCGAGGCGGGATTCCGGGCGTCCAATGATCCGTGAGTAGGACCCTGAGGAAAAGGGGAAAGTTTCTTTCTTAAAATAATAAATTTTTATTAAAAAGAAGAAAAAAAACCCGATTTATATACATAAAAGTGGGGGAACAATATAAGTATAGGAAAGTAGGAAAACAGCAAAAAAGAAAAAAGAGAAGGAAAAAAAAGGGGGACGGGGTATTTGGTGGCTTCCGTTCTTTCTCCTGTAAGATAATAGTTTAGCACTGTCAATGTAAAAACTAGATATAAGTTCTTTCCCACTCGTAACTTTAATATTTCTTAAGATAATTTTCTAAAGGTGACTAGTCTGTCTTCTTTAATCCGCTACCATAGTTTTCTTTTAATAGAAATGTTAATTTATCCATGTCTTTTATTTCCATTATTTTAATGATCCAATCATTTGTTTCAGGAATATTATCCAACTTGCAACTTCTGGCGAAAACTATTCTTGCTGCTGTTGTTAAAAAAGTAAACAATTTATTTAAATCAAACATACCCAGAAGATAAAATTCTGGTTTCATTGGAAAAGATTTTTTTTTTTAATTTTTGACATTCGGCGTGGATTTTTTTACCAAAAATTCGATTTTTTTTGCATGTCCACTATAAATGGAAGAATGTACCTTCATTTGCCTTGCACTTCCAGCATTTATTGTCCATGTTCTGGTACATTCTTTCAAGTTTTGCTGGTGCATCATTTTCAAATAATTTTCTTTTAAATCAATTGCGTACATATATTTTAGTTTCCTCAGCCAAATTTCTTCCCATTCTTTAATTTGTATTGGTCTTCCAATGTTTCTTGCCCACTTTATCACTGAGTTATTAATTTGTTCTGTTTCGGTAGTCCATTCAAGAAGTTTATTATATAGTGCTGTAATTAATTTTTTTTCCTGATCTAATCAATTTCTCCCAAAAGTCCTCCTCGGAAAAACCGAATTTGCTGTCAGTATTAAAATACTCTTTGATCTGCAATTATTGTAACCAAGTGACTTCTCTGTACTTTTCCTGAATCTCTGCTTGCGATTTTAATTGAAAAGAGGGAGCTTTCCCTTTTAACAAAGGGGAAAGTTTCAAAGAGACCTCCAGAAGCCATCTAGTCCAACCCCGTTGTGCAAGGCACCACCCGATCCCTCCCGACAGATGTCCTCTTTTTGGTGGCTTCGGTGCCTACCTGAACTGGGCCAGCTGTCCGTCTCCGCCGCCTCTCCAGGTGTCTTCTCCGGATTCAGCCGCAATAAACCCAGTTGTTGCTCCAGTTCCCACATCAAGCCTGGGAGCATGTCCTGCAAACCAGAAGAAGAAGAAATGGTTTGCCTATGGAAGAACTTGAACTCGTGGCCTTTGCCATTGGGAAGTGAAGGATATTGCGTACTTTCGGGAATGACCTTTGGCCCGCAGACAGATGGGTGCAAAAAGGACAAAAGGGGGTCATTTAGAGACATCACTCAAACAAACAAAGGGGTAGAATGTGTTGTCGAAGGCTTTCATGGCCGGAATCACTGGGTTGCTGCGAGTTTTCCAGGCTGTCTGGCCACATTCCAGCAGCATTCTCTCCTGACGTTTCGCCCACATCTATGGCAGGCATCCTCAGAGGTTGTGAGGTCTGTTGGAAACGAGCAAGTGGGGTTTATGTATCTGTGGGATGTCCAGGTTGTATGGCCATGTTCCAGCAGCATTCTCTCCTGACGTTTCGCCCACATCTATGGCAGGCATCCTCAGAGGTTGTGAGGTCTGTTGGAAACGAGCAAGTGGGGTTTATGTATCTGTGGGATGTCCAGGTTGTATGGCCATGTTCCAGCAGCATTCTCTCCTGACGTTTCGCCCACATCTATGGCAGGCATCCTCAGAGGTTGTGAGGTCTGTTGGAAACGAGCAAGTGGGGTTTATGTATCTGTGGGATGTCCAGGTTGTATGGCCATGTTCCAGCAGCATTCTCTCCTGACATTTCGCCCACATCTATGGCAGGCATCCTCAGAGGTTGTGAGGTCTGTTGGAAACGAGCAAGTGGGGTTTATGTATCTGTGGGATGTCCAGGTTGTATGGCCATGTTCCAGCAGCATTCTCTCCTGACGTTTCGCCCACATCTATGGCAGGCATCCTCAGAGGTTGTGAGATCTGTTGGAAACGAGCAAGTGGGGTTTATGTATCTGTGGGATGTCCAGGTTGTATGGACATGTTCCAGCAGCATTCTCTCCTGACGTTTCGCCCACATCTATGGCAGGCATCCTCAGAGGTTGTGAGGTCTGTTGGAAACGAGCAAGTGGGGTTTATGTATCTGTGGGATGACATCCAGAGTGGGAGAAAGAACTCTTGTCTGTTTAAGACAAGTGTGAATGTTGCAAATGGCCACCTTGGTTAGCATTGAAAGGAGGAAAACATGAAAATGAATACAATCTGGCTGCCAGTATTTTAAAAAAAAAAACTCTAAAATTAGGACAGTAAATAAAGAACAACACTCAGAAAACAGAGGAATTCCAGACAGGAAACAATCAGGGCCAGCTAACATCTTCCAACAATGGTTTTTCCCAAGCAGGAATCAGCCAGGCTTTGCAGCTGCAAGGATTTTCAATGCTAATCAAGGTGTGTTGTCAAGTTCTTCCCTCACCCTGGACTTCCCACAGATATATATAAACCTTCCTTGCTTAAGTTTCTCCATACCTCACAACCTCTGAGGATGCCTGCCATAGATGTGGGCGAAACGTCAGGAGAGAATGCTTCTGGAACATGTCCAGACAGCCTAGAAAACTCATAGCGCCCCAAAGGGGTAAAATTCTCACCCTGATAAAAAAAAGGAAGAAAAGAAAGGGATAGAAAACCACAACCAGGTCAGACGGTTGAGACACATTGCTTGCCATGTTGACACAGAGAGGAAGGAGGGAGGGAGGAAGGAAAAGAGGAAGGTATGGAATAGAAGAAGGAAGAAGGGAAGAAAGAACGTATATATAAAGGAAGGAGAGGAGGAAGGGAGGGAGAGAAAAAAATAATGTATAGAGGAAGGAGGGAAAGGAAGGAAGGAAGGAAGGAAGGAAGGAAGGAAGGAAGGAAGGAAGGAAGGAAGGAAGGAAGGAAGGAAGGGAGATATAGAGGTCTAAAGAAAGGAAGGAAGGAAGGAAGAATAGAGGAAGGAGGGAGGGAAGGAAGGAAGGAAGGAAGGAAGGAAAGAAGGAAATAAGGAAGGAAGGAAGGAAGGAAGGAAGGAAGGAAGGAAGGAAGGAAGATATAGAGGTCTAAAGAAAGGAAGGAAGGAAGGAAGAATAGAGGAAGGAGGGAGGGAGGGAGGGGAGGAAGGAAGGAAGGAAGGAAGGAGAAGGAGGAAAGGAAGGAAGGAAGGAAGATATAGAGGTCTAAAGAAAGGAAGGAAGGAAGGAAGAATAGAGGAAGGAGGGAGGGAAGGAAGGAAGGAAGGAAGGAAGGAAGGAAGGAAGGAAGGAGAAGGAGGAAAGGAAGGAAGGAAGGAAGATATAGAGGTCGGAAGGAAGGAAAGAAGGAAGGAAGAATAGAGGAAGGAGAGAGGGAGGGAAGGAAGGAAGGAAGGAAGGAAGGAAGGAAGGAAGGAAGGAGGAAAGGAAGGAAGGAAGGAAGGAAGGAAGGAAGGAAGGAAGGAAGGGAGGAAGGAAGGAGGAAAGGAAGGAAGGAAGGAAGATATAGAGGTCTAAAGAAAGGAAGGAAGGAAGGAAGAATAGAGGAAGGAGGGAGGGAGGGAGGGAGGGAGGGAGGGAGGGAGGGAGGGAAGGAAGGAAGGAAGGAAGGAAGGAAGGAAGGAAGGAAGGAAGGAAGGAAGATATAGAGGTCTAAAGAAAGGAAGGAAGGAAGGAAGAATAGAGGAAGGAGGGAGGGAGGGAGGGAGGGGAGGAAGGAAGGAAGGAAGGAAGGAAGGAAGGAAGGAAGGAAGGAAGGAAGGAAGGAAGGAAGGAAGGAGGAAAGGAAGGAAGATATAGAGGTCTAAAGAAAGGAAAGAAGGAAGGAAGAATAGAGGAAGGAGAGAGGGAGGGAGGGAAGGAAGGAAGGGAAGGAAGGAAGGAAGGAGGAAAGGAAGGAAGGAAGGAAGGAAGGAAGGAAGGGAGGAAGGAAGGAGGAAAGGAAGGAAGGAAGGAAGGAAGATATAGAGGTCTAAAGAAAGGAAGGAAGGAAGGAAGAATAGAGGAAGGAGGAGGGAGGGAGGGAGGGAGGGGAAGGAAGGAAGGAAGGAAGGAAGGAAGGAAGGAAGGAAGATATAGAGGTCTAAAGAAAGGAAGGAAGGAAGGAAGAATAGAGGAAGGAGGGAGGGAGGGAGGGGAGGAAGGAAGGAAGGAAGGAAGGAAGGAAGGAAGGAAGGAAGGAAGGAAGGAGGAAAGGAAGGAAGGAAGGAAGATATAGAGGTCTAAAGAAAGGAAGGAAGGAAGGAAGGAAGAATAGAGGAAGGAGGGAAGGAAGGAAGGAAGGAAGGAAGGAAGGAAGGAAGGAAGGAAGGAAGATATAGAGGTCTAAAGAAAGGAAGGAAGGAAGGAAGGAAGAATAGAGGAAGGAGGGAGGGAGGGAGGGAAGGAAGGAAGGAAGGAAGGAAGGAAGGAAGGAAGGAAGGAAGGAAGGAGGAAAGGAAGGAAGGAAGGAAGATATAGAGGTCGGAAGGAAGGAAGGAAGAATAGAGGAAGGAGGGAGGGAAGGAAGGAAGGAAGAAAGGAAGGAAGGAAGGAAAATACAGCTGTAGAGAAGGGAAGAAAGAAGATATAGAGGTCTGAAGGAAGAAGGGAAGAAGAAAGAAAAGTATAGAGGGAGAGAGGAAGAGAAGAAAGAAAGGTATAGTATAAAGGCATAAAGAACAAGGAGGATGGAAAGAAAGAAGGTATAGAGGAAAGAGGGAGGGAGGGATGGAAGGAAGGTACAGAGGAAGAATAAAGGAAAGAAGGAAGGAAGGAAGGAAGGAAGGAAGGAAGATATAGAGGAAGGAAGGAAGGAAGGTATAAAGGAAGGAGAGTATAAAGAAAGGAGGGAAGGAAGATATAGAGGAAGGGAGGGAAGGAAGGAAGGTATAGAGCAGGGTCCCCCCAAACTACGGCCCGCGGGCCACATCCGGCCCCCTGGAGCCATTTCTCCGGCCCCCGCAGCTTTCTCCCCCTTTCCTGCGTTGTCCCGCTCCCTGCACAAGCCTTGGAGACTTGCCTTTCCGTCTTTCCCACCACTTTTCTGCTATACGAGCCTTTGAGCCTCTCCTGGCTCCCCACTCGCCCTGCATAAGCCGTGGAGGAGCCTTGCCTTTCCGCTTTTACCACAACTCAAAAGGTATTTTAATTATTATTTAATTATTAATTATTAAGGCGTGTTTGCTCCAGGTTTAGCAATACGTTGATTAGCAATACACACTGGATTTCTCCCTGGGCTGGAGGCCTGAGTGAGGGAGAGTTTCTTTCCCCCACTCAGGCTTCCAGTCCTGGGAGAAATCTGGAGTATATTGCTATTTCTGGTTTGCAGTATACTCTGGATTTCTCCCTGGGCTGGAGGCCTTAGTGGGGCCTCTCCATTATATTATTATTATTATTATTATTATTATTATTATTATTATTATTATTAACATTGAGGCTGGGTGGCCATCTGTCAGGTGTGCTTTGCTGTGTGTTTGGTGCACAAAGGCAGAAGAGGGTTGGACTAAATGGCCCAAGGGTCTCTTCCAACCCTCTCCATTATTTTTTTATTATTATTATTATTATTAATAATAATAACATTGAGGCTGGGTGGCCATCTGTCAGGGTTGCTTTGCTTGTGCTTTTGGTGCACAAAGGCAGAAGGGTATTGGACTAAATGGCCCAAGGGGTTTCTTCCAACCCTCTTTATTATTATTATCATTATTATTATTAACATTGAGGCTGTATTTGTTCCTTTTTTTTTACTTCAAAATAAAATATGTGCCATGTGCATAGGCATTCGTTCATAGTTTTTAAAAAAAAACTATAGTCTGGCCCTCCAACGGTCTGAGGGACTGTTAACTGGCCCCCCGTTTAAAAAGTTTGGGGACCCCTGGTATAGAGGAAGGAGAGATTCAAGGAAGGAAGGTATAGAGCAGGGGTCCCCAAACTAAGGCCCGGGGGCCGGATGTGGCCCTCCGAGGTCATTTACCTGGCCCCCAGCCTCAGTTTTATAATATAATATATTGTATATAATATAATATTGATAATAGTATTATAATGTAATACAATATAACACTAATAATAATACCATATAATAATATTAATTATATATTCTATATTACATATAATATTACTAATAATATTACAGTATAGTGGTATAGTTCAATATAGTAATATATAATGCTAATATTGTGCTATGCTAATAACATAATATATTGTATGTACATATAATTTGTAAGCCACTCTGAGTCCCCTTTGGGGTGAGAAGGGGTGTGATACAAATGTAGTAAATAAATGCAGTAAATAAATAATAAATAAATAAATACATTTTAGACTTAGGCTAGCCCAAAGTCTGAAATGACTTGAAGGCACACAACAACAACAACAACAACAACAACAACAACAACCCTAATTAACTTGATTATCTCATTGGCCAGAAGCAGGATCACACTTCCCATTGAAATCCTGATAAATGTATGTTGGTTAAAATTGTTTTTATTTTTAAATATTGTATTGTTCTTTCATTGTTGTTGTTGTTGTTGTTGTTGTTTTTGCACTACAAATAAGACATATGCAGTGTGAATCGGAATTTGTATTTTTTTTTCAAATGATAATCCAGCCCCTCAACAGTCTGAAGGATTGTGGACCGGCCCTCGGATTAAAAAGTTTGGGGACCCCTGGTATAGAGGAAGGAGGGAAGGAAGGAAGGAAGGAAGGAAGGAAGGAAGGAAGGAAGGAAGGAAGGAAGGAAGGAAGGAAGGAAGGAAGGAAGGAAGGAAGGAAGGAAGATATAGAGAAGGGAAGGAAGGAAAGAAGAAATAGAAGCAATAGAAACAATAGAAGAAAGAGGGAAGGAGGAAAAGAAGGAAAGAAGGTATAGAGAAAGGAGGGAAGGAAGGATGGAAAGAAGGTTTAGAGATATAGAGAAGGGAAGGAAGAAAGGAAAGAAGGCATAGAGGAAAGAGGGAAGGAAGGAAGGAATAGAGGTAGTGGGTGTCAAGCTGCATTAATTCTAGACACAACCTAAGAAGGTATACTGACAATAATGCATCACTATATATATATATTTCGGGACACAAAGTTCTGGAGCTCAAAAACGTCATGGAATTACAGTGTCCAGGCTGGGAAGGAGCATTCTGGGCATTATATTCCAAAAAGGGACTTTTCCGAGTCCTGCTAGGCTAAATATAAGCCGGTCACATCTGTGTGATGAGTGCAATCTGTTTGCATGCGGTGCAAATGAGCTTGGATGTCAGCTTGAGGAGGTCACAGAGAAGGCAGGTCCAAAGGTTAATTGCGAAATCTGCATGCATTTAAATGAATTAGCATGAACAAAAAGGGAGAGTGCATGGAAAATGAGACAGCATCAACGAATATGGATGAAGCGAATCAGTTGAGATTGCATACCCTCCAACATTTTAGGGATGGAAAAGCGGGACATTTCGAACTCATATATAATATAATAATAATAATAATAATAATAATAAAAATAATAATATGGCCTGATCCTTGCAGCCCAGGAGCAAGCCATCAGAACAAAGACAAGTAAGGCCAAGATCGAAAAATCAGCTGATGACCCAAAATGCAGACTGTGCAAGGAAACCGACGAAACCATTGATCATCTCCTCAGCTGCTGTAAGAAAATTGCACAGACAGACTACAAACAGAGGCACAACTATGTGGTCCAAATTATTCATTGGAACTTATGCCTCAAGTACCACCTTCCAGCAGCAAAGAACTGGTGGGATCACAAACCTGCAAAAGTATTCGAAAATGAACACGCAAAGATACTGTGGGACTTCTGAATCCAGACTGACAAAGTTCTGGAACACAACACACCAGACATCACAGTTGTGGAAAAGAAAAAGGTTTGGATCATTGATGTCGCCATCCCAGGTGACAGTCGCATTGACGAAAAACAACAGGAAAAACTCAAGATTGAACTTCAAAGACTCTGGCAGAAACCAGTGCAGGTGGTCCCAGTGGTGATGGGCACACTGGGTGCCGTACCAAAATATCTCAGCCGGCATTTGGAAACAATAGACATTGACAAAATCACGATCTGCCAACTGCAAAAGGCCACCCGACTGGGATCTGCGTGCATCATCCGAAAATACATCACACAGTCCTAGACACTTGGGAAGTGTTCGACTTGTGATTTTGTGATACGAAATCCAGCATGTCTATCTTGTTTGCTGTGCCATACAATGATAATAATATATAATACTATAATAATTATAATAATAATGCACCCATGATGCCGACACCATTATCCCCTATCAGGTGGGCCAGATGGCAAACCCATTATCCCCACGGAGAAGAACATCTAAAGGCCTGGATCCATAGCAAATGGATTTTTCCCTTTAAAACCCATGTAAATTTCATTTCCTTCTGATCCTCCCTCCGTTGAGCCGCCGCTCTAATGCCTATGGGTTTCTAATCCCGTTAAGCCCAAAGCGATCCGGTTAGTAAGGCGCGCCGATGCCCCCAAACATGGCATAATCCATGCAAATGAGATTTAGGAAAGCCAATTCCTAGATTTTGTGTGTGAGAGAGAGAGGTGTGCACACACACATACACAAATTTCAGCACTCATTGCATCCCATATGATCTGAATCAACATTTCCAGCCAAATTTGTAACCTGACCTCGTTCCCTAATTATATACATATACTAGCTGTGCCCGGCCACGCATTGTCTGGTGGTGTTGGTGAGAACTTGTTGAGGTAGTGGTGGTATTGAATGTCTGTTGTATGGTTGTCTTTATGTCTAGTATGCATTTGGTTGTTTGTGTACTGTGAAAGTGGTGAGGGTAGAGGGGGTCTATGTCCTTGTGTAGTATTGTATAGTATTTATATGTTGTCCATGTGTTGTGGATTGTGTCCTGCTATATAGTAGAAAGGGTTGGGCTGGATGGCCCTTAGGGGTCTCTCCAAACTCTTGGATTCTATGCTTCTATTATTATTATTATTATTATTATTATTATTATCATCATCATCATCATCTTCATCATCATCATCATTATTATGTAGAGGCTGGATGGCCATCTGTCAGGAGTGCTTGTATTGTGTCCTGCATGGTAGAAGGAAGTTGATCTGGATGATCCTTAGGGCTCACTCCAAACCTTAAGATTGTATGTTGTTGTTGTTGTTGTTGTTGTTGTTGTTGTTGTTGTTATTATTATTAGTATTAGTATTGAGAGGCTGGGTGGCCATCTGTTGGGAGTGCTTGGATTGTGTTCTGCATGGCAGAATTAGGTTGGACTGGATAAGTGAGACTCTACTGTATATTTATAATCTTATATTATCTGTTTAGAACTGGATTATCTGAGGCCCCTTCTACACAGCTGTATAAAATGCACACTGAAGTGAATTATCTGGCAGTGTGGAGTCAAGATAATCCAGTTCAAAGCAGATATTATAAGGTTATAAATGGGTTATATAGCTGTGTGGAAGGGCCTTGAGTCTACACTGCCATATAATCCAGTTAAAATCAGATAATCTGTGGAAAAGGCCTAAGTGAGGTCTAACTGTGCCTGTCCCCTGGGCTGAGTAGGTTGCTAGGAGACCAAGTGGGCGGAGCTTAGCCCTCTATCTGGCAGCAATTGGATAAAAACAATCATTCCTGTCCCTCTAATTAGGGCTTTATTTTTCTTTTGTTTTTGTTGTATCAACCTAGAGCCATGGATGATGGGTTGTGTTGTCAAATTTCGAGGTTGGGGGGCCTGTAGTTTTGTTGTTTTGTCCGGTGCCCTGATTCCATCACTCTTTTATATATATAGAAGATATATATACTAGCTTGGGTACACGGGCTTGCCCGGGTTATTGGAAAAAGTCAATTTTTAATTGTACAAAATGCATAAAGTTGTGGATTAACTACAACTCACATCATGCCAGATGAACCCTGAGAAACCAATCAGTACTTAAAGTTTTGTTATGTTGGGCATCATGCTGTAGCTTCATCATGGGTGGGGTTGGGTGTGTAGGGTAAACTACAACTCCCACTATGGTGAGTCAGTCCCCTCAAACCCCTCCAGTAGGTTGGGTTAGTCATGGGGTTCTGTGTGCCAAGCTTGGTCCAGATCCATCATCAATGCAGGTCACAGTTTCTCTGGTTGTGGGTGAACTACAACTCCCAGAAAGGAAGGCCAGTTCCCCCCAAATCCCTCTGGTTATCAAATTTCGGTATGTCAGGTATGTGTACCAAGTTTGGTCCAGATCTATTGGTGTTTGGGTTCACAGTCTCTCTAGATGTAAGTGAACTACAACTCCCCTAAATCAAGGTGAATTTTCCCCAGAGATCTCTACTATTTTTTTTCCTGGTCATGGGGGATTTGTGTGCCAAGTTTGGACCAATTCCATCTTTGATGGAGTTGAGAGTGCTCATTGATTGCAGGTGAACTATAAATCCCAGTACCTGCAACTCCAAAATGTCCAGGCCGGTTCCCCTCAAAACCAACCAGTATTCAGATGTGAGCATATCGGGTATGCATGCCAAGTTTGGTCCAGATCCATCATTGTTTGGGTTCATAGTGCGCTCTGGATGTAGGTGAACTACAACTCCTAAAAATCCCTCCAAAGACCTCCAGTATTTTTGTTGGTTATGGGGATTCTGTGTGCCAAGTTACTTCCAGGTCCATCATTGGTGGAGTTCTGAGTGCTCATTGATTGCAGGCGAACTATACATCCCAGTCCCTACAACTCCTGTAAATCATGGCGAATTTTCCCCAAATCTCTCTAGTACACTGATGCATCCAGAACACACTTGTACAACATAACAAACTTTAAGTACTGATGGAGTTTCTCCAGGTTAACCTTGCACAATGATGGGCAACCTTTTGCATTTGATGTGTCAAAATTCACCAAAAAACCTAGCATGACTTGGGTGGTGTGTCACTTGGAGAAAAAAACCCCATAATTTCACAATATGTATAGTTTAAATAACAAAAATGTATCATCTATATATATAAAAGGGTAATGAAATTTCGGCCTAGGACAAAACTACACATCTCAGAAACACTAAACTTGGCAGCACAACCCCTCATCCATGCCTCTACGTTCATACAACAAAAAGCTCCAGCTACTCCAGAAAACGGCCAGGCTTTGAGACTGCAAGGCTATTCACTGCTATTCCACCTGGCCAACAAAGGATTCCCATAAGCCACAGCAACGCGTGGCCGGGCAAAGCTAGTTGTAATATATAACTGTATTTAATAAATCAAAAACTATTTACTACCCTTATTTCCATGTACAACGATCTATGGTACCTCTTGCAGTTTCCATGCTGATTTCTCTCTATTCTAGTTTCAATGTAGTCATTAATAATATAATAGTAATAATATGATAATATACTACAATAATAATAGAATAATAATAGAATGATATAATATTCTATATATATATATAAATGTAATGTGCATAATTCCCATGGAGTAAACAACAAAACCAGTGGACCAAACCACACCAAATTTGGCCACAAAAGGCATTAGTCATCCAATCAAACTGCATGCGGCAGCGTGGCAGCAAAAATGGCTAGGAGTGTCAGTGCTGACACGCGTGTCATAGGTTGGCCATCACTGACCTAGCATGGTGTGAGTTCACCCACAACCTTGTGCATTTTATACAAAATTGACTTTCCAATAACCTGGGCAATGCCAGGGACCCAAATTAGTTGTGAATAAAATGTAAGAGCAGAGTAATCTATACAGTAGAGTCCCACTTATCCAACATAAACGGGCCAGCAGAATGTTGGATAAGCGAATATGTTGGATAATAAGGAGGCATTAAGGAATAGCCTATTAAACATCAAATTAGGTTATGATTTTACAAATGAAGCACCAAAACATCATGTTAGACAACAAATTTGACAGAAAAAGTAGTTCAATACGCAGTAATGCTATGTAGTAATTACGGTATTTACGAATTTAGCACCAAAATATCATGATATATTGAAAACATTGACTACAAAAATGCGTTGGATAATCCAGAACGTTGGATAAGCGAGTATTGGATAAGTGAGACTCTACTGTATATATAAAAGAGTAATGAAATTTTGGCCTAGGACAAAACAACAAAACTACACATCCCAGAAACACTAAACTTGGCAGCACAACCCCTCATCCATGCCTCTACGTTCATACAAAAAAAAAGAAAAGAAAAACAAAGTCCTAATTAGAGGGATTTAATAATTGTTTTTATCCAATTGCTGCCAGTTAGAAGGCTAAGCTCCGCCCACTTGGTCTCCTAGCTACCCACTCAGCCCAGGGGACAGGCAGAGTTAGGCCTCACTTAGGCCTCTTCCCCACTGCCTATAAAATACAGATTATCAGATTTGAACTGGATTATATGGCAGTGTAGACTCAAGGCCCTTCCACACAGCTATATAACCCATTTATAATGGACTTAATGTCAGGGGAAAACCTTTACTCTTTACCTTAACTACCACCAATTCCTCAAGACTTTATTTCCCATACCACCATACTTCGCCACAGCAACGCGTGGCCGGGCACAGATAAAAGAGTGATGGCATCAGGGCAGTGAACAAAACAACAAAACTACAGGCCCCCCAACCTCAAAATTTGACAACACAACCCATCATTCACGGCTTTAGGTTGATACAACAAAAATAAAAGAAAAATAAAGTCCCAATTAGAGGGAGAGGAATAATAGTTTTTATCCAATTGCTGCCAGTTAGAAGGCTAAGCTCCGCCCACTTGGTCTCCTAGCAACCTACTCAGCCCAGGGGACAGGCACAGTTAGGCCTCACTTAGGCCTCTTCCACAGATTGTCAGATTTTAACTGGATTATATGGCATTGTAGACTCAAGGCCCTTCCACACAGCTATATAACCCATTTAGAATCTTATATTATCTGCTTTGCACTGGATTATCTTGACTCCACACTGCCATATAATCCACTTCAGTGTGCATACTAAACATAAAGACAACCATACAACAGACATTCAATACCACCACTACCTCAACAATTTCTCACCAACACCACCAGACAACGGCACAGCAACGCGTGGCCGGGCACAGCTAGTCTATATATATATATATATATAAAAGGGTAATGGAATCACGGCACCAGACAAAACAACTAAACTAAATGCCCCACAACCATGAAAATTGACAGCACAACCTCTCATCCACGCCTCTACGTTCATACAACAAAAAGAAAAGTAAAATTAAGTCCTAGCCACAGCAACGCGTGGCCGGGCACAGCTAGTAAATAGTAATAATAATGTGTGAATTATTATTTATTATAATCATTATTATTATCGTTTATACCCCACGTTTTCTCTCCACAAGGAGACTCTAAAGCCCCTTACATTAAAAGTATTTCAATTTACAAATGTACAAACATTTATACATTCCCAGCTGTATTATACGAGCCTCCAGTGACCATATATGGCAGTCCGGATGGGAGTCTGAGTTTGGCCCAGTTTGTTCAAAGCTGACTTTGCAAAGAACATGAAAGACTAATAATAATGCCACCCCTTTCTTTTGCCAAAAGGAATAAAAAGCATTGCAAATAGGATTTCCCCTCCTTCTTCCTCCTAAAACCCCATTGGCTTTGAAGTTCTCCATCCGGATCCCTTTGGGGAAAAGGCTTCCTTGGTTGTAAATCTTGCGTTTGGCATCACCTTCGCCGCTGCAGCAGGTGAAGAAAAGTAGGTTGAATTTAAATTTGCAATCTTTGCAATCAGGAGGTGCTGCAAACGGTGATTGCTTTTAACGAGCAGCTCTATATGTTTCCTAGTATCCATCCTCTTTGCAAGATTCTGCCTAGGATGCAGGAACTTGCATGCATTTCTATGTTCGCCAACCCATTCATGTCTATGGCCCCCTTCTACACTGCCATATAAAATCCAAATGATCTGTTTTGAACTGGATTATGTGGGAGTATAGATTCATATAATCCCAATTAGATTATATTAGATAATCTGGGTTATATGGCTGTGTAGACCCAGCCTTGGGGCCCTATCTACACTTTCCAACAACCTGGGGCCGGGCTGTGGCGCAGCTGGCTAGTAACCAGCTGCAATAAATCACTACTGACCGAGAGGCCATGAGTTCGAAGCCCGGGTCGGGTTAAGCCCCCGACCATTAAATAGCCCGGCTTGCTGTTGACCTATGCAGCCCCGAAAGACAGTTGCATCTGTCAATTAGGGAAATTTAGGTACGCTTTATGCGGGAGGCTAATTTAACTAATTTACAACATCATAAAAAGTCAGCAAAACACGAGGAAAGGAATGAGGAAGTACAGCCACTAGTGGACAGTGAAGCAACAGCTCCCCCTGTGGCCGGAATCGTGAAGCTGGAAAAAAATGTTAAATGCCTCTGTGTCTGTCTATATATGTTGTTTGTCTGTTGGCATTGAATGTTTGCCATATATGTGTTCACTAGCTTTGCCCGGCCACGCGTAGCTGTGGCGAAGTATGGTGGTATGGGAAATAAAGTCTTGAGGAATTGGTGGTAAGTAAGGTAAAGGGTAAAGGTTTTACCTTACATTAAGTCCATTATAAATGGGTTATATAGCTGTGTGGAAGGGCCTTGAGTCTACGCTGCCATATAATCCAGTTCAAATCTGATAATCTGTATCTTATAGGCAGTGTGGAAGAGGCCTAAATGAGGCCTAACTCTGCCTGTCCCCTGGGCTGAGTGGGTTGCTAGGAGAGCAAGTAGGCGGAGCTTAGCCTTCTAACTGGCAGCAATTGGATAAAAACAATTATTCCTCTCCCTCTAATTAGGACTTTATTTTTGTTTTCTTTTTGTTGTATGAACGTAGAGGCATGGATGAGGGGTTGTGCTGCCAAGTTTAGTGTTTCTGGGATGTGTAGTTTTGTTGTTTTGTCCTAGGCCGAAATTTCATTACCCTTTTACATATATGTGTTCATTGTAATCTGCCCTGAGTCCCCTTCGGGGTGAGAAGGGCGGAATATAAATACTGTAAATAATAAATACACTGCCATTCTAATGCAGATTGAACTGGATTATATGGCAGTGTAGACTCATATAATCCAGTTCAGGATGCATTATATCAGTCTAAACTGGCCATATCGTCTGGTTCAAGATGCATTATATGAGTCTACACTGGCCATATAATCCAGTTCAAGATGCATTATATGGCAGTGTAGTTTGAAGACACTTCATAGTGTGACATGTTGTCCATATCTATATATATAAAAGGGTAATGAAATTTCGGCCTAGGACAAAACAACAAAACTACAAATCCCAGAAACACTAAACTTGGCAGCACAACCCCTCATCCATGCCTCTACGTTCATACAACAAAAAGCTCCAGCTACTCCAGAAAATGGCCAGGCTTTGAGACTGCAAGGCTATTCACTGCTATTCTACCAGGGCAACAAAGGATTCCCATAAGCCACAGCAATGCGTGGCCGGGCAAAGCTAGTATTTTTATATATATATATATATATATATATATATATATATATATATATATATATATATAGGTAAAGGTTTCTCCTGACGTTAAGTCCAGTCATGACCGACTCTGGGGGGGTGCTCATCTCCATTTCTAAGCCGAAGAGTCGGCATTGTCCGTAGACACCTCCAAGGTCATGTGGCCACTGCCATGACTGCATGGAGCGCCGTTATCTTCCCGCTGGAGCAGTACCTATTGATCTACTCACATTGGCATGTTTTTGAACTGCTAGGTTGGCAGAAGCTGAGGCTAACAGCGGGTGCTCATTCTGCCCCCCGGGTTCGGCCACCAACCTTTCGGTATGCAAGTTCACCAGCTCAGTGCTTTAATACGCTGCGCCACCGAGGGCTCGAAATTTATATAATACAGTAGAGTCTCACTTATCCAACATAAACGGGCCGGCAGAATGTTGGATAAGCGAATATGTTGGATAATAAGGAGGGATTAAGGAAAATTAGGTTATGATTTTACAAATTAAGCACCAAAACATCATGTTATACAACAAATTTGACAGAAAAAGTAGTTTAATACATGGTAATGCTATGTAGTAATTACTGTATTTATGAATTTAGCACCAAAATATCATGATGTATTGAAAATATTGTCTACAAAAATGCGTTGGATAATCCAGAACGTTGGATAAGCGAGTGTTGGATAAGTGAGACTCTACTGTAATATATAAGTAATATTATTTATTATTTTCTATATTATTATTTTGCTAATTATATATATTTATTATCATTTATACCTTGCTTTTTTGCCCAAAGTGCCCCAAAGCAGCTACTATTAAAACCCATAACAATATGTGAATTAAAACCTATCATCATCATCATGTATTTATGCCCTGCCAATATTGAAAAACCATAATACAGTAGAGTCTCACTTATCCAACACTTACTTATCCAAAGTTCTGGATTATCCAACGCATTTTTGTAGTCAATGTTTTCAATACATCATGATATTTTGGTGCTAAATTCGTAAATACAGTAATTACTACATAACATTCCTGCGTATTGAACTACTTTTTCTGTCAAATTTGTTTTATAACATGATGTTTTGGTGCTTAATTTGTAAAATCATAACCTAATTTGATGTTTAATAGGCTTTTCCTCAATCTCTCCTTATTATCCAACATATTCGCTTATCCAACGTTCTGCCGGCCCGTTTATGTTGGATAAGTGAGACTCTACTGTAATGTGTGAATTAGAACGCTAACACAGATAAAATAAAAAAATATATTTAAAAAGCATAGTGACCACCAATAAAACCATTAAACTACATAAATATACTGGTTTCGCCTCTCTGAGTTTCCAAATGAAAGAAAGCCTTAAAGTGACGGAGACACCATTCTCTGCCAAGAGCGGATGGAGCAAAGCAAGGAAATCTATTCAATCTTCTCCTTTAAAAGAAGGAAGGAAAACACCGCTTGGACAGTTCCCTTTGTTTTGCTGAGCTAAAAAGACAAGGAAAGATGTTCAAAAGGGGGGCAGCCAAGGGTTGATGTGTCTCTTGAGTGCTTTTTCCATTTCTTCTTTCCTTTTCTGAGACATCCCTCTATCACTGTATGGCTTCCCTTTGGAAGGGAAAAGAGAGGTCCTTGGAAGCATTATTATTATTATTATTATTATTATTATTATTATTATTATTATTATTATCCCACTTTTATATTATTCTTATGTATTTGTGGCCAAGCAGCACAAATGTTTGAACAAGAAAGAAAAGACAAGCTTGGAAAGGCAGCAGGAGTTATACTGTATATACTCGAGTATAAGCCTAGTTTTTCATTCCTGAAAAAGCCCCCTTCGGCTTATACTCGGGTGAGGGTCCTGGTTGGCTTATATTTGGGTCAGCTTATATTCAAGAATATAGGGTACATTTATTATTCTTCTCTATTATTATTGGTATTACAGTAGAGTCTCACTTATCCAAGCCTCGCTTATCCAAGCCTCTGGATAATCCAAGCCATTTTTGTAGTCAATGTTTTTAATATATTGTAATATTTTGGTGCTAAATTCGTAAATACAGTAATTAAAACATAACATTACTGCCTACTGAAATACTTCTTCTGTCAAATTTGTTATATAACATGAAGTTTTGGTGCTTAATTTGTAAAATCATAACCTAATTTGATGTTTAATAGGCTTTTCCTTAATCCCTCCTTATTATCCAAGATATTCGCTTATCCAAGCTTCTGCCAGCCCGTTTAGCTTGGATGAGTGAGACTCTACTGTATTACATTTATTGTTTTTCTCTATTTTTATTATTATTAATAATACATTTATTATTTCACTCTGATCTTATTATTATTATGTCATTATGTCACAGCAAACAAGATAGACATGCTGGATTTCGTATCACAAAATCACAATCCCAAGTGTCTAGGACTGTGGGATGTATTTTCGGATGATGCGTGCAGATCCCAGTAGGGTGGCCTTTTGCAGTTGGCAGATCGTAATATTGTCAATGTCTATTGTTTCCAAATGCCGGCTGAGATCTTTTGGCACGGCACCCAATGTGCCCATCACCACTGGGACCACCTGCACTGGTTTCTGCCAGAGTCTTTGAAGTTCAATCTTGAGGTCCTGATAGCGGCTGAGTTTTTCCTGTTGTTTTTCGTCAATGCGACTGTCACCTGGGATGGCAACATCAAGGATCCAAACCTTTTTCTTTCCACAACTGTGATGTCTGGTGTGTTGTGTTCCAGAACTTTGTCAGTCTGGATTCGGATGTCCCACAGTATCTTTGCGTGCTCATTTTCCAATACTTTTGCAGGTTTACTTTACTTCTGGGAGGTGGCACTTGAGGCATAAGTTCCAATGAATCATTTGGGCGACATAGTTGTGCCTCTGTTTGTAGTCTGTCTGTGCAATTTTCTTACAGCAGCTGAGGAGATGATCCATGGTTTCTTCGGTTTCTTTGCACAGTCTGCATTTTGGGTCATCAACTGATTTTTCAATCTTGGCCTGAATTGCCTTTGTTCTGATGTCTTGCTCCTGGGCTGCAAGGATCAGGCCTTCTGTCTCCTTCTTCAGGGTCCCATTCGTGAGCCAGAGCCAGGTCTTCTCCTTATCAGCTTTTCCTTCAATTTTGTCAAGGAACTTTCCGTGCAATATTTTGTTGTGCCAGCTGTCAGCTCTAGTTTGTAGTGCGGTTTTCTTGTACTGGTTTTTTGTCTGCTGTGCTTTGAGAAGTTTCTGATTTTTGACTTCAATCAAAGCAGGTTCTTCACTTTGCTTTACATATTCTGCCAGGGCATGTTCATTATTATTATTATTATTATTATTATTATTATTATTATTATTATTCCATAACTGAATTGATTCCACAGCGGAGATGCACCCCTTCTGAAACTACATCTCCTATGATTTCATCGCATTGAGCCAGGACAGTTAAAGGGGTTTGAAACTGCATTAATTCTCCAATGTGGATGTGGCCTACATTGCCTATCTTCAAGTAAAAAGATGGAGGGAGAGACTCCATGAATTCCCTCCCTTATGTAAAAAAAAATATAAAATTAGGATTCTAAGCACTTCCCTTCCTGATGGAGAAAGGGCTAAATAAATAGCTTTAAAAATGAAAATACTTTAAGCCTCCTTCCTGGCAGAGAGCCACAAGCGGAGAGAGACGGATGAGAACACCTCCATTGTTCACTTTGGGTTTTGCAGCAAAGATGTTTATTTCCCATCTTTATTTTGTGTATTTTCTTCTGTTTGTTTTTTTATTTGAGAAGCACTAAAACATTTCAAGCCTTTTGGGCAAAGCTTGCAACCCTCTCTTTTATTTGTCTTAATTGCAGAGGGTATTTTTCCTCCTTCCTTTAAAACAAATTACCTATACACATAATAAAAATCAAAATACCTATATGCTCGAAGATAAGCTGAGTTTTTCAGCCCTGAAGGCTATTGCTTGCAATATGTGATCTAATTCTCTCTTCTCCTCCCTTATCAGTGTGTTTACTTTTGCAAAGCCTCCCTCGCTCTTAATCAAGGGAATGTTTTGAAAAAAGAAGGACACCCTTGCAAGTCAGGAAGAAGAAAAATATATATTCATTAATCTTATGAAAGCATTTTCCCCTGAAATATTTGTTAAACTCTCCTATAGGCATTAACCCCTTGCAAGCTTTTGCAATCCCTATGTACCTTTATATGTGTATCTATCTATATACATTAATTTTTATATATTAATTTCCCCTCATGTGTTTGCAGGTCTTTGCAAATCTTTTATACATATAGATCCATGTACCTGTGTATTTATCTATATACATTAATTTCTATATATTAACTTCCCCTTATATGTTTGCAGGTCTTTGCAAATCCTTTATACATATAGATCCATGTACCTGTGTATCTGTAGCCATACATATACATTATTTTTCTATATGAATTTACCTTCATATGTTTGCAAGTCTCTGCAAATATCTATATAAAGAGAGATGTCTGGATAGATATGAATATATTCTTACATATCTATATATAGGGCTTGGAAATATTACAGGGGGAAATGAACACACAAATATATATACATATGTCTATATATATATATATATATATATATATATGGCTTGCAAATATTGTAAGAGAAATGCACACACACACACAGAGGGATTTGCAAACGTTTCAGGGGGAAATGCATATGTGAAATTAGTATCTATAATTATAGATCTATATCTAGCTCTGTATTGTTTATATAAGCATTGAATGTTTGCCTGTTACTATGTTGGAAGCCGGCCTGAGTCCCCATGGGGAGATAGGGTGGGATCCAAATGAAGTTGTTGTTGTTATTATTATTATTATTATTATTATTATTATTATTATTATTATTATTATTATTAGGTTATTGTTGGTACCATATTGTTTTTGTTGCCCCTACTTTTCCAACTTATAGAGCTAGTTTATTGCTTTTCTTTGAAATATGGTAAATATTCAAAAACATTTAACCTACCGATGTCTTGATTAATGAAATTTTATTGGTATCTATTTTTATTTTGAAATTTACCCATAACTGCTGCATTTCCCACCCTTGGCTTATACTCGAGTCAATAAGTTATCCCAGTTTTTTGTGATAAAATTAGGTGCCTCAGCTTATATTAGGGTCGTCTTATACTCGAGTATATAGGGTATTTCATATTATAATTATTTATTCTTCTTCTAGTTATTATTATTATTCCAAACTATTATTATTATTATTTCATATTATAATTATTTATTATTATGCTAATTCTCTATTATTATTCCACACTATTATTATTATTATTGTTATTATTATTACTTCTTCTTAGGTATTTCATATTATAATTATGTATTCTTTTTCTAATTCTCTATTATTATTATTCCAAACTATTAGTATTATTTCATATTATAATTATTTATTATTATGCTAATTCTCTATTGTTATTCCACACTATTATTATTATTATTATTTCTTCTTATTTAAGAATAATAACTTTTAAAAGCTTAGTTTTTATATGTTGAGACTCCTGCCCTGCCTCTCCCTTTATATTTTGACACCATTTTCCCTCTCCGATGATGTTTCAGATTAGTTGAAATGTAATTGCAAATGCCAATCAAAATCGACTCTCGTTGTGTGCAATATAATTATTAGATCGCCTTGCAAATCAGAGCTACACAAAGCCTTGCAAAGCCTTGCAAACCAACGCACGCTCGTTTATCCTGAGTCTTTTTAAAAAAACAAAACAATTTGTAAAGGATGCATTTTGGAATAAACGCACATGAGGATTGGGTTTCGGTTGTTGCAAACTTCCAAATGTAGGCATTGCAAAGCAAGGCTGCCTTCCAAAGAGGAATCTCTCCCTCCGTCCTGATTGAATCCATTCATAATAACTGGATCTGGCCGGCATTCAAAAAGCATTTATCTCATTTCTTTAGAACTTTTTGGCTGGGATTCCAATTCATGTCATCAAAAGCCATGCAAAAGTCCTGCCATCAGGCAAATAACTCAAGATCAAATTATAATAACTTTATTAGTTTCTAACTCTTCTAGATATATAAAAGAGTGATGGCATCACGGCAGCGGACAAAACAACAAAAGTAAACACCCCACAACCTTGAAAATTGACAGCACAACCCCTCATCCATGCCTCTAGGTTGATACAACAAAAAGAAAAGAAAAATAAAGTCCTAATTAGAGGGAGAGGAATAATGGTTTTTATCCAATTGCTGCCAGTTAGAAGGCTAAGCTCCGCTCACTTGGTCTCCTAGCAACCCACTCAGCCCAGGGGACCCTTTACCTTAACTACCAGCATGTCTATCTTGTTTGCTGTGTCATAAAATAATAATAATAATAATAATAATAATAATAATAATAACAATAATAACAATAATAGCTATTTATTTCGTATCACAAAATCACAAGTCGAACACTTCCCAAGTGTCTAGGACTGTGTGATGTATTTTCGGATGATGCGTGCAGATCCCAGCAGGGTGGCCTTTTGCAGTTGGCAGATTGTAATTTTGTCAATGTCTATTGTTTCCAAATGCCGGCTGAGATCTTTTGGCATGGCACCCAATGTGCCGATCACCACCGGGGCCACCTGCACTGGTTTCTGCCAGAGTCTTTGAAGTTCAATCTTGAGGTCCTGATAGTGGCTCAGTTTTTCCTGTTGTTTTTCGTCAATGTGATGAAAAACAACAATTATTATTATTACGTTTATTTATAACCTGCTTTTTCTCTCCACAGGAGACTTTGCTTTGAACTGGATTATATGAAGCCACATCTACACTGTCATATAAAATCCACATTTGATTCAAACTAGATTAAGCCTGAGTCTATTATTATTATTATTATTATTATTATTATTATTAACTAGCTGTGCCCGGCCACGTGTTGCTGTGGCAAAGTGGTGGTGGTATTGGTTAAAAATTGTTGTGTAATTTTTATTTGACGTTATTTGTATTTTTAAATTAATTTTATTGTATGTTATCTTTTTATTTATTATATTTTATTATTTTCTTGTATTATTTTTAGTTATTTTCTGTTATTATAGTATTTTATTGTATTAATTTTTTAGTGTTTTTTATTATTTTTAGTGTTTTTTATTATTTTTATTGGGTTGCTAGGAGACCAAGTGGGAGGAGCTTAGCCTTCTAACTGGCAGCAATTGGATAAAAGCAATGATACCTCTCTCTCTAATTAGGACTTTATTTTTCTTTTCTTTTTGTTGTATCAACCTAGAGCCGTGGATGATGGGTTGTGTCGTCAAATTTCGAGGTTGGGGGGCCTGTAGTTTTGTTGTTTTGTGGGTCGCCGTGATGCCATCACTCTTTTATATATATAGATCAGGGGTCCTCAAACTTTTTAAGCCAAGGGTTGATCTACAATCCTTCAGACTGTTGAGGGGCCGGATTATCATTTGAAAAAAAATACAAACAAATTCTGATGCACACTGCATATGTCTTATTTGTAGTGCAAAAACAACAACAACAAGAACAATGAAAGAACAATACCATATTTAAAAATAAAAACAATTTTAACCAACATACATTTATCAGGATTTCAATGGGAAGTGTGGTCCTGCTTCTGGCCAATAAGATAGTCAAGTTAATTAGGGTTGTTGTTGTTGTTGTTGTTGTTGTTGTTGTGTACCTTCAAGTCATTTCAGACTTTGGGCGAGCCTAAGTCTAAAATTTATTTATTATTTATTTACTGCATTTATTTACTACATTTGTATCACACCCTTCTCACCCCAAAGGAGACTCAGAGTGGCTTACAAATTATATGTACATACAATATATATTATTAGCATAGCACAATATTAGCATTATATATTACCATGTTGAATATATAATTAATATTATTATATGGTATTATTATTAGTGTTATATTGTATTACATTAGAATATTATTATCAATATTATATGTATATACAATATATTATATTATAAAACTGAGGGCGGGGGCCAGGTAAATGACCTCGGAGGGCCGCATCCGGCCCCCGGGCCTTAGTTTGGGGACCCCTGATATAGATTATTATTATTAATTATTATTAAATGGAGATGAGCACCAACCTCCAGAGTTGGTCAAGACTGGACGTAACATCAGGGGAAACCTTTACCTTTACCTTAATATTATTTATGCCCCGCTTTATCTCTCCTAAAGGAGACTCAAAGCGGCTTGATATAAAAGCATTGGAATACAATTAAAATATACAAATATGCAGACATTAGAACCGGATTAAATATAAACAGTGTTTAAAAAACAGGGTCTAAGGTATCTATTCCTCTGATACCCCGCCATCCCTTTTTGTGAATTGTAAGAGAGTTTCTTTTCTGCAGCTAACTCTTCCCGGCAAGAGCAATCCTGCAGAGATAAATAAACACACACAAATGCCAGATCCCCAAAGAAGTCGTAAATCCAAAGATAAGCATCTGGACAGAAAGAGAGAGAAACCAGGGATGTCTATTAGCAAACAAATCAAGCTTTGCAGAGGAAAAGCAGCCTTGGCTGCCAAAAGAGACACACCATTTACAGATCGGGGCTGCATCTACAATGTAGAGTGAATGCAGTTTGATACCACTTTAACCGCCATGGCTCGTTGCTTTGGAGTCACGCTCTCTGGCCAAGACTTTGTGCTTTCCCTGACCTTTGATCCTCTTTTCTGCCCTTGGATTAAAGGCATGGACCAGGTAAAGGTGACCCGCTTGAATGGGAAGGCCAGGTAAACACCATAAAAAGAGCTAGATGTTTATTTGGTTTATTAGATCCAGGTGGAAACTTTCCAGGGTAAATCTATATATATAAAAGGGTAATGAAATTTCGGCCTAGGACAAAACAACAAAATGACACATCCCAGAAACACTAAACTTGGCAGCACAACCCCTCATCCATGCCTCTAGGTTCATACAACAAAAAGAAAAGAAAAATAAAGTCCTAATTAGAGGGAGAGGAATAATTGTTTTTAACCAATTGCTGCCAGTCAGAAGGCTAAGCTCCGCCCACTTGGTCTCCTAGCAACCCACTCAGCCCAGGGGACAGGCAGAGCTAGGCCTCACTTAGGCCTCTTCCACACTGCCGATAAAATACAGATGATCTGATTTGCACTGGATTATATGGCAGTGTAGACTCAAGGCCCACACAGCTATATAATAATAATAATAATAATAATAATAATAATAATAATAATAATAATAATAAAACTTTATTTATACCCCGCCACCATCTCCCCAACGGGGACTCGGGGCGGCTTACATGGGGCCATGCCCAAGACAATACAATAAACCATAACATAATACAATTAAATAATACATTACATAAAATAAACAGTACAACATAAGATCAAAACAGCAATATAACAAGAGCGGGCCGCATGAACACTACATTTAAAAACTAGATTAAAAATTAAAACTCTGGGTGAGAAAGGGATCAGAATAAAACCTCGAGGGACGGGACATCAGATAGTGACCCATTATATAAGATTATATAACCCATTTATAATCTTATATTATCTGCTTTGCACTGGATTATCTTGACTCCACACTGTCATATAATCCACTTCAGTGTGCCTTTTAAACAGCTGTGTAGAAAGGGCCTCATACTTCACCACAGCAACGCGTGGCCGGGCACAGCTAGTCTATATATATAAAAGGGTAATGAAATTTCGGCCTAGGACAAAACAACAAAACTACACATCCCAGAAACACTAAACTTGGCAGCACAGCCGCTCATCCATGCCTCTACGTTCATACAACAAAAAGCTCCAGCTACTCCAGAAAACGGCCAGGCTTTGAGACTGCAAGGCTATTCACTGCTATTCCACCTGGCCAACAAAGGATTTCCATAAGCCACAGCAACGCGTGGCCGGACAAAGCTAGTACTGTATATACTCAAGTATAAGCCTAGTTTTTCAGCCCTTTTTTTAAGACTGAAAAAGCCCCCCTCGGCTTATAAATTTATTTATTGCCTTCTATTTTAATAATAATAATAATAATAATAATAATAATAATAATAATAATAATAATAATAAGGCTTGTCCTGGGATGACCTCCTTTTGCAAACAGTCACAAAATCCAGCAAGAGGTGTGTCTACACTGTCAAATGAATGCAGATTGACATCGCTTTAACTGACATGGCTCAATGAAACGGAATCCTTTTAATTTTACAAAGTTTCTGCCAAATCAAGCCTTATATATATATACTAGCTGTGCCCGGCCACACGTTGCTGTGGCAAAGTGGTGGTGGTATTGGTTAAAAATTGTTGTGTAGTTTTTATTTGACGTTATTTGCATTTTTTATTAATTTTATTGTAAGTTATATTTTTATTTATTATATTTTATTATTTTCTTGTATTATTTTTAGTTATTTTCTGTTATTATAGTATTTTATTGTATTAATTTTTTAGTGTTTTTATTAAATTTTTTTGGGTTGCTAGGAGACCAAGTTGGAGGAGCTTAGCCTTCTAACTGGCAGCAATTGGATCAAAGCAATTATTCCTTTCCCTCTAATTAGGACTTTATTTTTCTTTTCTTTTTGTTGTATCAACCTAGAGGCGTGGATGATGGGTGGTGTTGTCAAATTTCGAGGTTGGGGAGCCTGTAGTTTTGTTGTTTTGTTGGTCGCCGTGATGCCATCACTCTTTTATATATATATAAATGTAATGTGAATAATTACGACCGAGTTAACAACAAAACCACTGGGCCAAATCACACCAAATTTGGCCACAAAACTAATAACTTTCCAAGGAGTGACCATCAAAAAAAAAGAAAGAAAGAAAGAAAAGAAAGAAAAGAAAACACCATGCCTGTATGTAGAAAGTGGCCAGGCTTTTAAGCTGCAAGGCTATTCAGTGCAATTCAAGCTGGCCAAACAAGGATTCCCCTAGGTATAACACAGCCAAGCATTGAAGCTGCAAGGCTATTCAGTCCAATTCAACTAACCAGCAAAGGATTAACCTTGGTAGAAGGCGGTCAGGCTTTGAAGCAGCGAGGCTATTCATTGCAATTCTAGCAGCTGAAAAAAAACACTTCCCTACAACGCAGGTACCAAGCCTTCCAAGCAGCCAGCCTTTTCTATTGCATTCCAGCTCACCAAACAAGGATTCTCATAAGAAGAAAACAGCCAGGCTTTGAGGCTGCAAGGCTATTCACTGCTATTCCACCTGGTCAACAAAGGATTCCCATACGCCGCAGCAACACATGACCGGGCACAGCTAGTTATTAAATAAAAGCAAAGCTAGTTCAAGTATGCTATTCTCTGTTGGAAACGGCAGAGAGAACATCGCGTGCATTTTAAAATATTCTGAGAAAACAAGACTCTTATTGTGCAGACACAATGGATTTCTAGTTAAATTTCTGTAAATTCTATGCAGAAAAGGCCATCTGCGCAAAACAAGCCCCGTCACCTGTGAGCCAAGCTGTGCCATGCATAGAAAGTTGAATTATTATTATTATTATTATTATTGTTGTTGTTGTTGTTATTATTATTATTATTGTATGACACAACAAACAAGATAGATATGCTGGATTTCGTATCACAAAATCACAAGTCGAACACTTCCCAAGTGTCTAGGACTGTGTGATGTATTTTCGGATGATGCGTGCAGATCCCAGCAGGGTGGCCTTTTGCAGTTGGCAGGTCATAATTTTGTCAATGTCTATTGTTTCCAAATGCCGGCTGAGAACTTTTGGCACGGCACCCAGTGTGCCCATCACCACCGGGACCACCTGCACTGGTTTCTGCCAGAGTCTTTGAAGTTCAATCTTGAGGTCCTGATAGCGGCTGAGTTTTTCCTGTTGTTTTTCGTCAATGCGACTGTCACCTGGGATGGCAACATCAATGATCCAAACCTTGTTCTTTTCCACAACTGTGATGTCTGGTGTGTTGTGTTCCAGAACTTTGTTAGTCTGGATTCGGAAGTCCCACAGTATCTTTGCATGCTCATTCTCCAATACTTTTGCAGGTTTGTGATCCCACCAGTTCTTTGCTGCTGGGAGGTGGTACTTGAGGCATAAGTTCCAATGGATCATTTGGGCCACGTAGTTGTGCCTCTGTTTGTAGTCTGTCTGTGCGATTTTCTTACAGCAGCTGAGGA
Organism: Anolis carolinensis; assembly: GCF_035594765.1. NCBI lineage: Eukaryota > Metazoa > Chordata > Lepidosauria > Squamata > Anolidae > Anolis > Anolis carolinensis. The sequence goes on along the minus strand of NW_026943821.1, from coordinate 5,562,421 downwards.
TATGATCAATGGTTTCGTCGGTTTCCTTGCACAGTCTGCATTTTGGGTCATCAGCTGATTTTTCGATCTTGGCCTGAATTGCCTTTGTTCTGATGTCTTGCTCCTGGGCTGCAAGGATCAGGCCTTCTGTCTCCTTCTTCAGGGTCCCATTCGTGAGCCAGAGCCAGGTCTTCTCCTTATCAGTTTTTCCTTCAATTTTGTCAAGGAACTTTCCATGCAGTGTTTTGTTGTGCCAGCTGTCAGCTCTAGTTTGTAGTGCGGTTTTCTTGTACTGATTTTTTGTTTGCTGTGCTTTGAGGAGTTTCTGATTTTTGACTTCAATCAAAGCAGGTTCTTCACTTTGCTTTACATATTCTTATTATTCTTATTATTTGCTTTACGTATTATTATTATTATTATTATTAATTGCTATAGGATCATGAGAGTTGGCAGAGAAGGATAAAGACTTTGCAAAACTATAGCTCCCACAATTTTATGGAATTGAGCCATTGGTAAAGTGGGATCAAACTACATTAACTCTACAGTGTAGCTAAGTAGCTGGTGCAGAACATTAATGACAACATATATCTGGAGGAAAAGCTCATTGCATTGGAATGCACACTTCCTTGGAATCAACCACATTGGACTCTACTGTCTATGGATGCATCGAAACCACCAACCGTCCTTCCAGAAAAAGAAACACACCTTTATGGCCTTATGGTGTTAATCCCTGGCATATTGGAAAATAATCATTATTAAAATGAAATAATGATAAAAGAAAAAATAATCATCACCATGATAAAATTATT